>NW_006921816.1:3991641-3994361 GCF_000298275.1 Orycteropus afer afer | reverse complement strand
CCACAGAATGTGGAAATTATCAAACAATATCATTAATATCACATGCAAGTAAAATCTTACTGAAGATCATTCAAAAATGGTTGCAGCAGTATATTGACAAAGAACGACAGAAATGCAAGCTGGATTCAAAAGAGGATGTGGAATGAGGGATATCATTGCTGATGTCAGAGGGATCTTGTCTCAAAGCAAAGAATACCAGAAATATGTTTACTTGTGTTTTATTGACTATGCAAAAGCGTTTGATTGTGTGGATCATAACAAATAATGGATAATATTGAGAAGAATAGGAATCCAGAACACTTAATTGTGCTCATGAGGAACCTGTTCATAGACCAGGAGGCTGTCATTTGAACAGAACAAGGGGACACTGCATGGATCAAAATCAAGAAGAGAGTGTGTCAGGGTTGTATACTTTCCCCATATTTATTCAATCTATATGCTGAGCAAATAATCTGAGAAACTGGACTGTATGAAGAAAATCATGATATCAGGATTGGAGGAAGAATCATTAACAACCTGTGATACGCAGATGACACAACTTTCCTTGCTGAAAATGAGGATGACTTGAAGCACTTACTGATGAAGGTTGAAGAATACAGTCTGCAGTATGGATTCCATCTTAATGTAAAGAAAACAAAAATCCTCACAACTGGACTTATAAGCAGCATTATGATAAATGGAGAAAAGATTGAACTTCTCAAAGAGTTCACGTTACTTGGTTCTACAATCGATGCCAATGGAAGCAGCAGTCAGACATCAGATGACATATTCAGAAACCAAACCAAACTCATGCTGTTGTGTCAGATCCAATTCATAGTGACTTCTTGGGTTTCCAAGGCAGTATATTACTGGGGAAGTAGATTGCCCAATTTTCCTTCCAAGGAGTGACTGGTGGGTTTGACCTCCCAACCTCCTGATTAGCAGTCAAATGCCTTAGGCAGTACACCACCAGAGCTGCTCAGATAACATATAGCACTGGGCAAATCGGCTGCAAAGGACCTGTTTGAAGTGCTGAAGAGCAAAGTTGTCTCCTTGAGGACTAAGGTGCTCCTTACCCAAGCCATGATATTTTCAATTGCCTCATATGCATGTGAGAGCTGGACAATGAATAAAGAAGACTAAAGAAGACTAAAGAAGAGTTGATGCTCTTGAGTTTTAGTGCTGGCAAAAAATGCTGAAATTGCCATGGACTGCTAAAAGAACTAACAAATCTGTCCAAGAGGGAGTACACCCAGAATGCTTCTTGGAAGTGAGAATATTCAGACTTCATTTCCCTACTTTGGTCATATTGTCAGAAGGGACCATTCCCTGGAGAAGGATGTCATGCTTGGTAAAGTGGAGGGTCAACAAAAGGGAAAGGCCCTCAACAGGATGGATTGACACAGTGGCTGTGGGGACGGGCTCAAATATAGCAATGGTCATGGAGCTGGCATGGGACCAGCCATGAGTAGGGTCACTATGAGTTAGAGACAACTCCATGGCACCAGACAACAGTCTCAAGGGATCCACCAGGCTTTATCAGACCAGCAAGCCTGGTCTTTTGTTTTGTTTTGTTTTTATGATTTTGAGTGTTGCTCCACATTGTTCTCCCACTCTATCCAGGACTTCTACACAGATACCCCCTCTGAGTGCTTGACAGTTGTAGTCAGTCACCATCTAGTTCTTCTGGTCTCATGGTCTTATAGGCTGAGGATTGCATGGTCTACCAGTCCCTTGGACTAATTATTTCCATGTGTCTTAATTTTCTTCATTCTTCATGGCTCAGGATGAAGAGAGACCTATCGTTTCATCTAGATAGCTGCTTGCAAGCTTTTAAGATCCCTGTTGCTACTCACCAAAGTGGGATGTAGGACAATGTTTTTGTGTAATATATTATGCCAATTGAGCATTAATGTCCCCTGGAACCATAGTCTTGACCCATGGGTCCAAGTACTTGCTCCCTCCAGGTAGTCGGCTGTAGCCAAGAAGTCCCCACAACCTTGTCCCTTGTCAGCTCTTCTCTACATCTGGGAATTCTTACAGAACATACAAATACACTTGAAAAATATTGTCTGCCAACCCTATAGATGGTCATGGGAACACTTCCCCCTGCCTAGACATACCCGATCATTCAGCCTGTCCACCCATCTATCCACCTGTAGATCAATGTTTTCCTTCACTGGCAATGTAGTATTATAAATGCAAAAGGGTTCATCTTTGTTATCTGTACCTCCCAATGCACCTCTCTATGTCTTCCTCTTCCTCAATGCCACCATGTTAAACACTCACATTTGGTACATTGACGTTCCCTTCACCCAAATCAGTACTTGCCCCCCTCTATCTAACAGTGTTTCCTCTCCTCCCCTCCCACTGCTGGTAACAAACAAAGAAAGTTTCCTTCCATATATAAACCTTTCCTTGACATTTTACAATAACAGACTAATACAATATTTGTCCTCCTGTGATTGACTTATTTCACTCAGCAAAATGTCCTCCAGGTTCATCCATGGTATGTGGTGTTTTGCTACTTCCATAGTGATACTACCTCAGAAACCCAAGGAGGGGTCGCTATGAATCGAGTCTGACTCAACGGCACATAACAACAACAACAACACTATTCTTTAGGGTTGCATAGTATTCCACCAGGAGCCCTGGTAGCATAGTGCCTAAGGCACTTGACTGCTAACCAGAAGGCTGAAAGTTCAAACCCACAAGCCACTCCTCAGAAGGAAGATGGGGCA
>NW_006921816.1:3947956-3991541 GCF_000298275.1 Orycteropus afer afer | reverse complement strand
CGGGTCTGACTTGATGGCACCTAACAACAACAACAACAGTATTCCACTGTGTGTATGAGATTGCTGGGTCAAATTGTATTTCTAATTCCAATTTTTTTTTTTTTGAGAAATTTCCATACTGCTTTCCACAGTGGTTGTATCATTTTACAGTCCCAGCAGTGCGTGAGAGTCCCAATCTCTCCACAGCCTCGCCAGCATTTGTTATTCTCTGTCTTGTTGGATTTTGCTGTTAGCACTGGGGCAAGATGGTATATCATTGTTGTTTTGATTTGCATTGTTGTAATGGCTGATGATCACGAACATTTCTTCATGTATTTGTTGGCTGCTTGAATATCCTCTTTGGTGAAGTGTCTATTCATGTCTTCTGCCCATTTTTGAATTAGATTTTTGTCTTTTTGTTGTTGAGCTGTTGGGGTTTTCTATAAATTAGAGACAAATCCCTTCCCAGGTATGCCATTGCCGAATATTTTTTCCCTATCTGTAGGTTCTCTTTTGAGTCTTGAAGAAGTCTTTGGAAGCACATAAAAATTTAATTTTTAGAAGGTCCCAGGAAGGTTCACCAATCTACTTCTGTAGTGATACCACTTCAAAAGGCCAAGGAGGTGTCACTATGAGTTGGATCCAACTAGACAGTAGTGAGTTTGTTTATTTGTATTCATCTATTTCACCTTCTGCTGTTTGTGCATTTTGGGTTATGCTTGATAATCTATTTGTGCCATATATAAAGGTTCCTAAATCTGCCATAGTTTTTTTTCTTGAGGAACTTTATAGTTTTAGGTTTCACATTTAAGTCTTTAATCCATTTGGAGTTGGTTTTTGTGTATGGTGTGAAGTACAGACCTTGTTTCACTTCTCCTGCAAATGGATATCCAGTTTTTCCAGCACCATTTGTTAAACAGACAATCTCTTCCCCATTTAATGGATTTCAGCCCTTTGTCAAAGATCAGCTGCCCATACATTAATGGATCTATTCCGGATTCTCAGTTCTATTCCACTGGTCTATGTGTCTGTTGTTATACCAATAGCAGACTGTTTTGACTACTGTGGCTGTATAGTAGGTTTTAAGATCCGGGAGTGTGAGACCTCCTACTTTGTTCTTCTTCTTCAGTAATGCTTTGCTTATCGAAGGTCTCTTTCCTTCCCATATAAAGTTAGTGATTGGTTTTTCCATATTCTTAAAGAATGTTGATAGGATCTGGATTGGGACTTCATTGAATGTGCAGATTGCTTTGGGTAGAATTGACATTTTCACAATGTTCCTATCCATGAACATGGTATGTTCTTCCATTTACATAGATCTCTTTTGGTTTCTTGAAGTGGTGTTTTGTTGTTTTCTCTGTACAAGTCTTTTGTGTCCCTAGTAGCATAGTGCCTAAGGCACTTGACTGCTAACCAGAAGGCTGGCGGTTCAAACCCACCAGCCACTCCTCGGAAGGAAGGTTGGGCAATCCTACTTCCGTAGTGATACTGCCTTGGAAACCCAAGGAGGGGTCGCTATGAGTCGGGGCCGACTCGACGGCAAATAACAACAACAACAGCAACAGTGAACCTAGTGAGATTTACTCCAAAATATATATTTTTTTTTTGGTAGCTATTGTAAATGGTATTGATTTCATTTCTTTTTCAGCAATCTCTTTGCTGGTGTAGAGGAATGCAACTGATTTTTATATGTTGGTCTTGTATCACATCACTATGCTAAGTCTTTCAGTTAGTTCCAGAAGTTTTTTTTTTTTTTTTGCTAAATTTCTTTGGTTTTCTAGGTATAGGATCATATCATCAGCAAATAGGGATATTTTTACCTCTTCCTTACCAATTTGGATGTCTTTGATTTCCTTTTCTTGCTTTATTGCCCTGGCTAGGACTTCCAATACCATGTTGAATAGAAGTGGTGATAGACGGCATCCTTGTCTGGTTCCTGTTCACAAGGGGAATGGTTTCAGTCTCTCTCCATCGAGAATAATGTTGGCTGTTGGTTTTGCACATATGCTCCTTATTATGTTGAGGAATGTCCCTTCTATTCTTATTTTGCTGAGAAAAATGGGTGTTGGATTCTATCAAATGTCTTTTCTGCATTGATTGATATGATCACATGATTCCTTTCCTTTGTTTTATTTATGTGATGGATGTCATTGATTGTTTTTCTATTGTTTAATCATCCTTGCAAACATGATATGAACCCTACTTGGTCATAATGTATTATTTTTTTGATGTGTTGTTGGAGTCTATTGGCTAGGATTTTGTTGAAGATATTTGCATCAGCGTTCATGAGGGACATTGGTTTGTGGTTTTCCTTTTTACTGATGTCTTTGCCTGGTTTTGGTATCAAGGTTATGCTTATGTCATAAAATGAGTTTTGGAGGATTCCATCCTTTTCTATGTTCTGGAATAGTTGAGTAGGATTGGCATCAGTTTTTCTCTGTTTGGTAGAATTCTCTGGTGACGCCATCTGGGCCAGGGTTTTTTTATTGGTAATTTTTTTAATGAGCTGTCCAATTTCTTCATTTGTTATAGGTGTGTTTAACTTTTCCACCTCAGTCTGTGTTAGTGTCAGTAAGTAGTATGTTTCTAGAAATCTGTCCATTTCTTCCAGATTTTCACATTTGTTGGAGTATAGTTCTTCATAGTATCCTGATATTATCCTTTTTATTTCACTTGGTTCTGTTGTGATGTCTCCCACTTCATTTCTTATTCATGTTATTTGTGTTCTCTTCCTCTTTTCCTTTGTTAGATTTGTTAGTGACTTGTCAATATTATTAATCTTTTCAGAAAACCAACTTCCAGTCTTGTTGATGTATTCCATTGTCTTTCTATTTTTTGTTTCATTGAATTCTGCTCAAATCTTTATTATTTCCTTTCTTCTAGTGACTGTAGTCTTTTCTTACTGCTCTTTTTTGTAATTGTTGGAGATATTGTGTTAAGGTTTTGGTTTTGGCTCTTTCTTCTTCAAAGTGTTCATTTATTGTTATAAATTGGCCTTTGATTACTACTTTTGCTGTGTCCCAAAGATTTTGGTATGTTATATTTTCTTTCTCGTTTGATTCAAGGAATTTTTTAATTTCTTCTGTTACCCCGCCATTTTCAAGGAGGGTTTTATTCAGTTTCCATGGGTTTTCTCTTTTTCGGTTTCTCTTCCTATTGCTGATTTCTAATTTTATAGCATTGTGATCTGAGAAGATACTTTGCAGTATTTCAGTGCTTTTAAATTTATTAAGGCTTGATTTATGGCCTGACATATGGTCTATCATGGAGAATATTCCATGAGCACTGGAAAAAATTGTATATTGTGCTGTTGTTGGGTGAAGTGATCTGTAGATGTCTATAAGGTCAAGTTGGTGGAGTGTATTGTTTAGTTCTTCTGCATCTTTGTTGAGTTTCATTCCAGTTGTTCTTTCTTTCATTGAAAGTGGTATATTAAAATCTTCCCCTATGACTATGGAGCTCTGGTGGCATAGTGCCTAAGGCACTTGACTGCTAACCAGAGGCTGGCAGTTCAAACCCCCCAGCCACTCCTTGGAAGGAAAGTTGGACAATCTACTTCCATAGTGATACCACCTCAGAAACTCAAGGAGGGGTTGCTATGAGTCAGGTCTGACTCAATGGCACATAACAACAACAACAAACCATGACTATGGAGTCATCTCTTTGTCTTTTCAATTCTGTTAAAGTCTGATTTATGTATTTTAGGGCTCTTTCATTGGGTGTATAGATATTTATTATGGTTATGTCCTTTTGTTCAATTGATCCTTTGATCATTATATAATGTCCTTCCTTGTCTCTCATGGTGGTTTTCGTCTTAAAGTCAAATTTATCAGAAATTAATATTGTCACTCTTGCTCTTTTTTGAATCCCATTTTCTTAATATATCTTTTTCCAACCTTTGATTTTTAGTCTATTTTTGTCTTTGTTTCTAATGTGTGTCTCTTGTAAGCAGCATATTGATGGGTTATGTTTTCTTATCCAGTCTGCAAATCTCTGTCTCTTGAGTGGTGCATTATTCCATCGACATGAAGTGTAATTATTGATAAGTATGAATTTGCTGCTGTCATTTTGTTATGTATTTTTTTCATGGTGTTGCTGATTTCTTTGTTCCATACAATTTTCTGTGCTGAGCTCATTTTGTTTATGCATCATGTCATCATTTCCTTTGTTGCTATTGTTTTAGTATTTGCTAAATTTTGTGCTTATTCCCCTTTTTATTGTGATGCAAAGGTTTATCATTTTTCTTTGAGGTTACCCTGTGATTTATAATGCTCTCCCTATGTTTAGAACAGTCCATTCTATCTTGCAATTCTCTTGACTTCCTCACCATTTAGAAGTCTGTAACTGCACTATTATTTCCTTCTTTTTGGTTTGTAGTTGTCCTCATTTGCCAATTGATGTCTTGGTTCCCTGTTTACAACCTTGTAAGCTTATTTTACTTTGGATACTTCCACAGCTATATTGATTTCTGGATTTTGTCATCATGTGTGTTAATTTTCAGTTGCTGTTTGCTGCTGTTGGTTCTCTGTCCAACGGGCTCCCTTTAGCATCTCTTGTAAGGTTGGTCTGGTTTTAACAAATTCCCTTAATTTCTGCTTACCCAAAAACGTCCTAATTTCACCATCATATTTGAGGGACAATTTTGCTGGGTATATAATTCTTGGTTGGAAATATTTTTGTTTCAGGTTTTTATTTGTAGCATCCCATTGCCTTCTCACCTGTAAGATTTCAGCTGACAAATCAGAGCTTAGTCTTACTGGTTGCCCTTTGTAGGTAACTTTTCATTTTTTCCTATGCTCCTTTCAGGATTCTTTCTTTGTCTTTGGTTTTGGTGAGTTTGATGATGATATGTCTCAGTGATTTTCTTTTAGGGTCTCTCCTGTTTGGGGTTCTTTGGACTTCCTGAATGGATATATTCATATCTTTCATCATATCAGAGAAATTCTCTTCTACCGCATTTTCTCTGTGGTTTTATTTGTGTCTTCCTGTTCTGGAATTCCAGTTATACGCAGATTATTCCTTTTGATGGTATCCCACATAAATCTTAAGCTTTCTTCATTTTGTTTTGATATTTTTTCTGATTGATTCCTTTCCAAAGAACTATTCAGGTATCTGTCTTAATCCTACTAATTTTGTCTTCCATTGATTTGATTCTACTCCTTTGCCCTTGCAATGTGTTATCTATTTCTGAAAATTTCATATTAATCTTCTGGATTTCTATCTGTATATTTTGTATCATTTCTAATTTTTCATAAATTTTGTCATTTTATTTTTGTATTGTCCTCCAAAGTTGTGCTAGGGTTTATCTGTGTTTTCTTTAATTTTTCAGTGTTTTCCTTGATCTGTCTCTCAATCTGTAGAAGGTACCAAAATATCACTCTTTTAAATTCCTTACAAGGGAGTGTTCTGGTTACCTATTGCTGCTCTGGCAGAAATATACCACAAATGGAATGTCTTTAATAAACAGGAGTTTATTCTCTTATAGTTTTGGAGGTTAGAAGTCTGAGTTCAAAGTGTCAAGCTCTAGGGGTTGGGTGAAAACCTCTCAACCTTGGGCTTCAGATCTGCCTCCTATCCCTGGTCCACTGAAGAAAGAGACTTTTCTTCACTCAGGCAGCTGCTGGCTGCTGAAGCTGACAAGACCAAGGTTGGCAAGTAAAAAGGCACAGCCCTAATGTTATCAAAAAACAAGCCAGGCCATTGATTCAAGCCCATTGAAAATCCCAAGGTCAGCAGAGCATGGCAGGCTGCTGAAAAATGACTCAGCTATATTCAGGGTTCAAGCATGCCATAAGCTATAGACCATTCCCAAAGCTGCTTCTTATATATGGAAAGCAGACAACATCCCTAAAACAGCTACTCAGCTGCTTGTGGTAGATCCCGCCCTGGAAGTGATTACCAGTCTCATCATGGGGAATAATTACCACCAGCTGCCCAGACACTTAACCATGTTCAGCCAAGTTGACAAACAACCTTAAATACCACAGGGAGTTCCAGGGCTGCTTCTTCCTCAGGGATGTGTTTTGAGTATATATCCTGGTCCCTTCTGTCTAGTGCTTTATCTTGCTTCTTTCTGTGGATTGTGATAGTCTTTTGTCTCTGAGAAATTGTGACTTTGTTGTATTTATATTTAATTGGTGATTGTATATTGAAGTGATTTGCCCAAGATTTATGTTTTCTTTGGATATATCTGAGTAAGCAGGGTATTGTGCTCCTCTATTCACTAGTTGGCAGCACTTATACACTCACCACCTGTCTCCTCGTGGGTGTGATAGAGTATGAGAGTGACTGAACAGATCTCTGTTAACTGTTTGTGAAAAGCAGTTAAGGGTGAGTCAGGCTTGTATTGGCTTTGTATATCATTGGCCAGTTGGTGCAAAAGCAAGTGGTGGCCCTCACTCAGGTAGGACTGCAGGTTGTGCCAGTATGGTTGGATTGTATGGGCATGGTTTCTGTCTCCCACTCAGTTAGACAAAAACAACAATTGAAAAACCACCAAAAAAGTAAAAGCAAGAGAACAAAAAACACCATGTAAACACATAAGATCATTCACCAGAAAGAGGAAAAAAAAAAAGGCATTAAATGATTCAATATATTTAAAAAAACACTTTAAAAAGACAAAAGAAATATGAATAGAAAAAGGATAAAAAAAAATCCTCAACATCTGGGGAGGGGAGCATAAGAGAAAAGAGGTAGAGTAAAAGAATAATGAAGGAAAAAATGGGAAAACTGCAGAAAGAAAAACAAGGAATGGGGAGAACCACAAGAAAGAAACAAATTGAGAACCAGGAAAAAGGAAGAGAGAAAAAGCCAAAAACTAGAACCTGGGAAGGGAAGAAGAAAGAATAAACATGAAAAGGAAGAAGAAGGAAAAAAAGAATAATTTTAAACAAAAACCAAAAAGAAACAAGAAACAAAAAAACATATCTACGGGGGTGGGACTGGGCAGGATACCCGGGTTCCATCAGAGCATACAGACTGAGATGGAATTCCTGCCCACTCAGAAGGTGAGTGGGAATGAGGGATGGACACACCTCCTGTGGTAGTTATGTTTGTGTATCAACTGGGCTGGGCCTGGTTGAGTGGCTGGGCAGCTGGTGGTAGCTATTCCCCATGATGAGACTGGCAATCAACTCCATGGTGGGATCTACCACAAGCAGCTGAGTAGCTGCCTTTGGGATGTGGTCTGCTTCCTGTATTTAAGGCGAATCCTTGGGAATGGTCTCTAGTCTATGACATGCTTGGACCCTGCATATAGCCACATCATTGCTCAGCAGCCTGCTAATGCTCTGCTGACCTTGAGACTTACAATGGACTTAAGTTAATGGTCCGCATGTGGTTGGTAATATCAGGACTGTGCCTTTTTACTTGTCAACCTTGGGGCTTCTCAGCCTCAGCAGCTAGCGGCTGTCTGAGTGAAGAAATGCCTCTAGCTCCAGTGGGCTGGGAGAAGGAGGCAGAGCTGGACCCCAGGTTTGAGAGGCTTTCACCAGCCCCTAGAGCCTGGCACTTAAACTTGGACTTAAGGCCTCTAAATTTTAAGAATAAACTCCTGCTTGTTAAGGCCATCCTATTTGTGGTATATTCCTGTCAGAGCAGCACTAGATAACCAGAACACCTCCGTTCACCAAGGTGTGAGGTATAAGAGTAACAAGGGTGTACTGGTTACCTAGTCCTCTCGACCTTGGGCTTCAACTCTGCCTCCTGCTCCTCGCCCACTGAAGCTAGAGGCTTTTCTTCACTCAGGCAGCTGCTGACTGCTGAGGCTGACAAACCTAAGGTCAACAAGTAACAAAGCGCAATCCCAATATTACCAAACAACACAGCAAGGTGCTAATTCAAGTCCAGAAGAAGTTCTAAGATTGGCAGTGCATGGCAGGCAGTTGAACAATGACTTGGCTACAGGTAGGGTTCAAGTGTGCCAAAACATTAGAGACCATTCCCAAAGCTGCTTCTAATATACAGGAAGCAGACCACATCCCTAAAGCAGCTACTCAGCTGCTTGTGGTAGATCTCACCATGGAGTTGATTGCCAGTCTCATCATTAGGAATAACTACCACTAGCTTCCCAGCCACTCAACCAGGCCCAGACAAGTTGATACACAACCTCCTGTATGTCCTCAGCAAATGGAGCCTATTTTTAGGTCCATAGAATCTGAGAGAATGCTGTCGCTTTAAATATCCAAAATGGTTGAAGTGCTTGTAAACATTCACAATGGCTGTGCCCTCCAGACAGTCAAAAGTCCACAGCTCAATCTGTCTCCTTTTCTGTTTCCCTTTTTATTCATCAGCCACCAGTGTAGTCCTCCTTTTACCCCTTGGCGAACGTGCCAATTTTTAGGTTAATTCTTAGGTTCTAACACGACTTGGAAATATCCCAACTACCCATGCTGTCAGGATTGCTGACAATCTGCAGCTCTGTTTGGCTCCTTATTCAGTGTTTTCATGCACTTTCTTCTTCTAGTTGGAATTTAGGCCACTTTTGTATCCTTCCTTTCAAAGCTCAGGGCTCCGGGATTATCTTCTGTATCTGTGTCAACTAGTTTTTCTTTTCTTTGTTGAGGAGGGTCTGTGTAGTTTGTCTGCTTTTTCCACCATCTTACCTGCATGCTCTGCTCTTCAGCACTTTAAAGAGATTTTTGCAGCACATTTGCCCAGGGCAATATGTCATCTGATTCCTTAACTCCTGCTTCCACTGATGTTGACTGTGAAAACAAGTAATATGAAACCTTGGACAACTTCAACCTTTTCTCCATTTATCATGATGCTGCTTATTGGTTTAGTGAGGATTTTTGTTTTCTTTGTGTTGAGGTGTAATCCATACTGCAGACTGTAGTCTTCAATCTTCATCAATAAGTGCTTCAAGTCATCTTCACTTTCAGTAAGCAAGGTCCTGTCATCTGTATATAGTAGGTTGTTAATGAGTCTTCCTCTAATCCTGATGCCATGTTCTTCATATAGTCCAGCCACTTGGATTATTTGCTCAGCATACAGATTGAATAAGTAGGGTGAAAGGATACAACCCTTACATACTCCCTTCCTGATTTTAAACCATGCAGTATCCCCTTGTTCTATTCAAATGACAGCCTCCTGGTCTATGTACAGGTACCTTGTGAGCACAATTAAGAGTTCTAGAATTCCCATTCTTCTCAATGTTATCCATAATTTCTTATGATCCACACAATTGAATGCTTTTGCACAGCCAGTAAAACACAAGTAAACCTCTTTCTGGTATTCTTTGCTTTCAGCCTAGATCCATATGACATCAGCAATGAAATCCCTTGTTCCATGTTCTCTTCTGAATCCAACTTGCATTTCTGGAAATTCCCTGTCAATATACTGCTGTAACTATTTTTGAAATATCTTCAGCAAGACTTTACTTGCATGCGATATTAATGATATTGTTAGATAATTTCCACATTCTGTTGGAACAGCTGATACTTATAAAACTCTACTGATACAGTTCTCTGAAAATATTAAATGATAGTTTCTATTGAAATATAATTGTGAATGTATGAAATATAAATATTGCACATATTTTAATAACTTCACATTCATTATTATGTTGCTGATAGACATTAATGCTTACTGGATTAGGAAGTAGAAATGAGCTCTGATGGCATAGTGCCTAAGACATTTGACTGCTGACAGAAGACTGGTGGTTCAAACCTACCACCCACTTCATGGAAGGAAAACTGAGCAATCTACTTTCGTAAAGATTTACCACCTTGGAAACCCAAAGGGGGTCACTATGATTTGGAATTGACTCGGTGGCAGTGACTTTGGTTTTGGTTTTAGATTAGGAACAGTTTAAGTTGAAAAAGTTAGTGATCAAGTAAATATAAAATAACAGTTACATATAGTTATGTCTATTAGCTTTAATTTGTTCTTTAAAAAATATATCTAAATGCCCACTTTCTCTTACTGGTAAGGGTGTGTTTCCCTATAACTGTCATTATTTCACTTTTTTTATTGATGCATAAAAAACTATACCAAACCTTAAACAACTCAGGTGACTTATAACATAGTGGTTTAAAACAGTATTTTGCAATTTGGACAGGGCTTGGTGGGGACAGTTTTTTTTTTTCTACTGAGTGTCTGTCAGCTGGAGTGGCTCAAAGACTGGGGGTTGGAATCACCTTAATATTCATTTATTGCATTTGATATGACTGGGTTGGGGACAATCAAACAGCTGGAGATTGGAAAAAACTCCTGGGGCTTCTCTCCCTGTCTGCATGTGAACTTTTCATGTGGTCTCTCCCATATGGTGGCTTCAGGGTAACTGTGCATCTTATTTGTCAGCTCAGGGCTATCAAAGTATGTGTTCCAAGAGAGCAAGAGCCAGAGAGAAGTTGTTCAGCCTCTTACTATCTACTGTCACTTCTGCCACATTCTATTGTTGCATTAGCCGTAAAGGCTGATCCAGGTTCAAGGGCAGGAGAAATAAACTTCAGATCTGAATTGGAGAGTGGCAAGGGTCTGGAAGAGCAGGTGGGACTGGAAATATTCTTATGACTATTTTTGAAAAATACAACCTGCCACAATCTTGTTATTAGATTTAGGTAGGTGTGAAGAAGAATATCCTAAAAAATGGATTAGAGGAAAGGACTGAAATTTAAGTCAATGCTGAGAAATGGTGTAGGTGTTTTGAATTAATGGAGTGTGCTGAGTTTAGAGTGCGAAGATCTGAATTTGAAGCACAGTCCCGTAACACATTGAATGTAAGGTCATGAGAAAGTTATTCAAACTTTATTGAGCCTCAGGTTCCCCAGCTATGAGGTAATATTACTTAGCTTTGTTGTAAAGATGAAATAAATTAGTGTACACATAAAAATGCCTATTGTGTTATAAAATGCTATAACAATGATATCTCTTATTCTCCGGGATTTGTGGGTCATACTTCTCTCAAAGTATTTTAAAAACTAGTTTGAGCTTTGTGCAAAAAAAAAACCACAAAAAAAAAAAAACCCCAAGAGTTAACACAGCAAGTCTGACACTGCTGTACTTGCAAGGTTGGGCCTTGGTTGACTTCTGGGAGCTTGGATTTGCAGAAGATCTTCACTATTTCCTAGTGATAAGAGTGGTATACTGTGCCTAACCTTTGTGAAAACATTCTTTTCCTTCTGGGAAAACCTGCTTTCCTTCTGGGAGTCTGAGATTTTTCAAATGTGCTGTATACAGGCTGCCTACATTTATCAGTCCACAGTAAAAACTTCAGACTGAGTCTTCCCTGAAAGATAACATTTCATATATGTTGTCAAAACTCCTTGCTAGAGGAATTAAGGACATCCTGTGTGACTCCACTGGGACAGGATTCTTGGAAGCTTGTGCCTGTTTTCCTCTGGACTTTATTTCATGTGCCTTTTTCTTTGCTGATTTTGCTTTTTATCCTTTCACTGTAATAAACCATAGCTGTGAGACTATATACGGAGTCCTTTGAGTTCTTTTAGAGAAACATTGAACCCAAGGATGTGGTTGGGGACCCCTAATATGAGCTCCTAGCCTATAATTAGCAAGAATATGATTCTCAGGAGGCTTTTTTTTTTTTTTTTTTCTTCTTCTCTTAGTCATCTCTTTCTTCGTTCTTACTTAGATATTCTTTTTCCTTTCTGCATCTTTCCTCTTGCAGCCCTCTTTTATTTTTTATCCAAAGGAAACCTAGTTATAAAACAGAGCTTTGTGTTCTAAGAACTGAATGAACAAACAGACAATGGCCAAGCCACATATAAAAATAGAACTCTGCCTCACAATCTGCAGCATCCAGCCCAGGAAGTCAAACCATAATCTGCAGCTACCAGTCCAACAAGCAAAATGACCACCCCTATAACAATGACCTAGGAGCTCTGGTAGTACAATACCTAAGGAATCTGACTGCTAACAAGAAGGTTGGTGGTTCAAACCCACCTGCCACTCTATGGAAGCAAGACTGGGCAATTTACTTCCATAAAGATTTACTGCCTCAGAAATCCAATGGGGGTTGCTATGAGTCAGAATCGAGTTGATGGCAGTGGGTTTGAGGTTTTTTTTTTAGTAACAATGACCATAAAATGGTCAGGATTCCATTAACAACTGACAGATTTCTTAATTTTGTGGTTCCACTTCCACTTAGGATAAACCAGAGAAAGGCAAATATAGTCACCTAAGCAAACAGGTATGATACCCTGCTTCTAGTTAGCTCACCTCTATCTCCTTTACAGCAACAACCTTCAATCAAGACATGCCTGAAGCCTTCCATTTTTTTTCCACTATAAAATTTTTCCACTCTCCTGCCTGCCTTTGAATTTCTGCCAAATACAAGTGATGGTAGCTGACTCCCTTGCTACAGAAAACTTTAAATAAGTATTCTTTGTTTGTTCTTATTCAGGTGTTCGTCTATTTCCACAGTTCCTTAATTATTTCCATATAAAACCCCTATCAGAAGGTAATGGGTGGAACATACTTTTTCTAAAGTTTTAAGGTAATGAAGGAGGATTACTATACAGCCCCACCACACAATTTAAAATTTACTATTTGACATTCCAGATCTTAAGAATCTGGAATTCTTAAGAGTTGACAGGAAGTTTTGCCTGGACATTGTGTTCTCCACAGACAGTACTGCCTATCTCCCCATCTTTCCTTTTTCTTGTCTTTCTACTTCATCTCCTTTATCTTTCAACATGCCTCAAGAACCTCCAGATATCTATTCAAGCATGCAGAGTTCTTGAACTTCATCTATGTATCCTAAATCTTGCAGACCTGGGATACACAGTGGTACACATCAAATAGTTAACTGAAATGTGTTTTTGGAAACAACAACAGTTCAAGTAAGAGTGTTATTTCTCTTGCTAGTTTGATCTTGGATGTTTCTATTATCAGTTTTTTAAGATGTAAATATTGGTATCTCATATCTGTGAGAGAAAGTTGTGGTAGTCTGCTTCTGTAAGGATTTACAACCTTGAGAACATAATGGAGCAGTTCTAATATGTCCTTTAGGGTCACTGTGAGTCAAAATAGATTTGACTGCAGCAAGTTGGGTTGTTGGGTATCAGGTATATCCACCATGTGTCTGTCTTTTGTTGTACTATAATAGCTTGCATATTGCTATGATGCTGGAAGCTGTGGCATTTCACCTACCACTATGGAGGACTGGTTTCAGTGGCTCTTCCAGATTAAGAAAGGCTGGTTGTTGTTGTTACAGCCACTATCTTAATCCATCTCATTGAGGGTATTCCTCTTTTTCACTTACCCTTTATATTATCAAGCATGATGTCCTTGGGACTGACTCTCCTGATAACCTGTGCAAAGTAACATGTCATGAAGTCGCAGATCATTCCCTTTGCAGATCATTCTAGCTGTACTTTTTCCAAGACAGATTTGTTTATTTTCTGGCAGTCTATGGAATATTCAATATTCTTCACCGACATTATAATTAAAATGCAAAGACCTAGAGTTAGAAAACCAAAAGAGAAGAACATGCTCAGCATTTCTGAAGCTGGAAGAGATAAAGAAAAAAATCTAGCCTCTAGTCCTAATATTGGGTCCTATGGACAAAATGCTGAATGACACAAGAAACATCAAAAGAAGATGGACATAATATACAGAATCACTGTACCAAAATGAATTGGTTGACTTTTAACCATTTTAGGAGATCATATATGGTCAAGAACTGATGGTATTGAAAGAAGCTCAAGCTGCACTGAAGGTATTAGCAAAAAAAAAAAAAAAAAAAGTCCCCAGGAACTGATAGAATACTAATTGTGATGCTTCAAAAAATGGATGCAATGCTGGAAGCACTCACTTGTCTATGCCAAGAAATTTGGAAGATAGATGCCTGGCCAACTGACTAAAAGAGATCCATATTTGTGCCCATTCCAAAGAAAGGTGATTCAATGGAATGCAGATATTATCAAACAATATCATTAATATCACAAGTAGGACAGTCTACGAAGATCTATTTGTAAAAATTAGCTAACAAAAACTCTACGAATCACAACAGATTATTGTCTGAGACACCTTCTTTGGATAGGTCATCAAAAGGGTCAATCACTGGAGGAGAGCATTGGGTTTAATGAAATACAGGACCAGTGGGGCTGAGGGAGACTGTCAGTGAGAGATATTAGCACAATAACTGGAACAATGGACCTGAAGATGGCCATGATCGTGAAGATGATGCAGGACCTGGCAACATTTCATTCTGTTGTACATTAGGTCTCCTTGAATTAAAGCCAAATAAACAACAACATCTCTCTCTCTCTCTCTCTCTCTCTCTCTGTATAAATATATATATATGTATCTACTCATTTGCTTATCATCTATCATCTATCAACTAATTTTTCAAAGCAACATGGACACAAATTTGGTCAAGGAAAATAATATCACCCATTTTATATCCACCAATTCTTTTCCTGCCTTCCGTTATAACTTGAGAGCATTTAAGATAAGCTGATATAATTTAACCAATAAAAACAAACAAACAAACATAAAGAATAGCACTATGATTCTATATGAAAAAGTTTTGAGGAGCAAGAACATTTTTGTTATTTTTCTTTGTTCTTGTTTTCTTTATTAATATTTCAACCTACTTTTGGTCAGATTTTACAATCCCTTTCTACCTTACATTCTGACATCTCATTTTCTTTATATTCCAGAATCTGATTCTATCCATTAAAGTACAGAGTGAAGGTGAAATTGACATTTATTGAACATCTCTTATGTAGTTGGTATTACATCACACACTGTATAGGTGTGTGTGTTTACACCACCTTACTCGTTTTTCAAAACAGACTCATGGGAGATCAGAATTATTCTCAGTGTTACATATGTGAAAACTGAGATTGAGAAGTTAATCAACTTGGTCATCACACATAACAGTAAGGGGGACAGAGGTACTTAAAATTCAGGTTTGACTGTCTCTGGGAGTGCCTACTCTTTCCACTAAGTCATCCTGAGTAGGTAGCTCATAAAATTGTGCTAAATTGTCTTTTCTTTCTTTTAAAACTGATGAAATATGATTATTTTTTATTCGCTAGATATCCTTATCTGCAACTCTGAGCAGTTCTTTTGCTCCTTAAAACTTGTCTTTGCATAGTTTTCATAAGATTTTAAATCTCCACTTGGGTTTTATTCCATGTATGAAAAAGTAAAATCTCCTGCATTAACATAACTTTTCCTCCACTGCACTTACTGTTCAACTGGAGCAATTAACTCATTAAGGCATCACTTGTTGCTTACCCTGTTGGCATTCTCTTTGCCATGGATGATACCATTGTGCTCAGCCTTTTTACAGAAGCACTGAATTTGGCTCGGGTATTTTTAGCCCATCTTCAGATTTTTTTTAAACCATATAATGTGGAAAAGTGGGAAGACAGATTCACAGTTCAGCTCTGAGGAGATGGAACTGGCAGTAATGAGCTTTTGAAAACAATAAGCCTGATGCTCCCCTCTGCATGCATAAATATTCTTGGGATAGGCTTTGGAGGAGGACTGCAAAGCAGTGAAATTGACCTTGCCCTCTTCTAGGGTCTTTCACTTGGTTTTAGCCAGGGCTGTGACCTGAGCAAACTCCTTGGGTGGCACAAATGGTATGAGTTCACCCACTCACCTAAAGTGTGGCAGATGGAACCCACCCAGCCATGCCATAGAAAAAAGATTTGGTGATCAGATTCTGTAAAGCTAACAATCAAGAAAACCCTATGAAGCAGTTCTACTATGTAACACACGGGGTCACCATGAGTTAGAATCAACTTCTTGGAAACAGGTTTGTTTTTGTTTTCTGAGTCTTGAGTAGAAGGGTGAAACTCAACTCCTGAGAGAAGAGTTCTCTCTTTCTGATACTGGAGGTAGAAGAATTAATTACTGGAGCCATGCTGACTGCTACATAAGCTACAGGATGGTTATGATAAAATATGGGCTCCTAGCAGGTCTGAAAGTATCCAGAGCCTGGCAGAGGCAGGCAGGACACACTGCTCCTGAGTGGGCAGGTAGAAAGGTTTGAAAGGGGCTTGAATCAACACTCTCCTTAAGCCATGATTGTTTCGTTTAGCTGTCAGCTTCTCTCATTCCAAAGAGTGTGAGAACCAGCCCTATTGGTTTTTATTGCCATGAGCTTAGGAAAAACTTTGAGAATTTAAACTTAGAGAGCTAGAATCATTATGTGATGGATTTGGAGTTAAGAGGCCAGTGTGCATACCTCATTCATTTTATTGTGCTCTTGCCAAGCAACTTAACTACAGTGCTTCTCTGAAATCTCCACTGTGAAGTAGAGATCATCTTAATGTTTATGTTATGGGGACACTGAAATTAAAAATGTAAGACTGCTTTGTTATCTGTAATTTGTCATATCAATTGTTTATTGTTGCTGTGGTAGGTGTTGTTTTCTGCTTGAATAAAGCTTCTGTTCAGGCAAACAGAGTTATGCCTATTCTAACACTTTCTCTGGTAGGGAGAAGTCCCTGTGAGCTTTCTGAGCAAACAGTTGCCACCATGAGCACACACTTGGAGAATATTCTCTGGCTCTGGCCAATCTGGCCAGTCTCAAATTTGAATCTCAATTAGAGGTGTGAGAACTTCACAGAGAGCTTCTAAGACCATTACCAACCTCATTAGGGCCTCCAAATTCACAAGTCACTGGTTCAATACCCCATGGGGCGGGGGGGTAAAACTGACAACAGAGTTCTGAAAATCATTGACAAGTTCTTGAGGCAAAAGTCTTTTCCTAATGAATTGGCACTGCCTGAGACAGTCTGAGGACAGCTGTGGGAAACTCCCATGGCTCATGAATTGGCTGATTTGTGCACTGGCTCCCTAAGCAATCTAGTTCAGGCGTTTCTAGATCTCAGACATCCTCTTCTAGAGTTTATTGTACATAATTTGGTAAACAGATAAAACTGAGCCATTTTTTTGTCTTCCTTACAGTGAAACTTGATATCAGTATAGTTTAATGAATGAAAGCACTAGTTTTGGAGGCCACCTGGCCTAGAATTCCAAGTGTGTGAATTTAGGTAAAACTATTTAATTTCTTAAATGAATTAATTAAGATAAGATTGTTGCTGTTGTTACGTGTCATTGAGTCAGTTCTGACTCATAGCAATCCTATGTAGCACAGAATGAAACACTGCCTGGACCTAAGACATCCTCACAATCATTGCTATACGTGAGCCCATTCTTGCACCCACAAGGTCAATCCTTCTTGTTGAGGGTCTTCCTCTTTTGTGCTGACCCTCTACTTCTCCAAGCATGATGTCCTTCTTCAGGAACTGGTCCTCCTGGTAACTTGTCCAAAGTATATTGGATCAAGTCTCACCATCCTCACTTCTAGCAGACATTCTGGCTGTATTCTTTCAACAGATGTTTTCATTTTTCTGGCAGTCCATGGTTAAGAATGTATTAAACATTCTTTGCCAACACCGTAATTCAAAAGCATCAAATTTTCCTTGGTCTTCCTTATTCATTCATTGTCCAGCTTTCTCATGCATAAATGATGATTGAAAATGCCATGGCTTGGGTCAGATGCACCTTATTCCTTAAAGTGACATCTTTACTTTTTAACACTTTAAAGAGATCATTTGCATCAGATTTGCACAGTGCAGGTAAGATTAGCTGCTATAACAAATACATTCCATAGACATGACACAGTAGAGATTTCTTTCTCACTTATATAAGATCCAAAATGGTTGTTCTTGGGTTATTCTTGATCTGTTGGATTTCCTGTAACAGGCAGTGAAGAAATCACAGTCCTTTCGTGTTGTAGCTCCTCCATCTTTAACATATAGTTTTCAAAGTTTCCTTGGAAAGGGAAAGAGCATAGAGGGTGTTGAAGATGGGGAGTAGTATGATCTTTTCTTCACATATTCCACTGGCTAGAATTGAGAATCATGGTCACAACTAAGTGGAAAAGAAGTAGTGCATCTAGTCTCTAGCTATGTTTTCGGGAAAAAAAGAAACAGGGTTGGTGATTGAATGAAAGACAAAGATGAAAATAGAAACTCTTTCAGAGGTGTTATAAGGATTACATGAAATAATATGTGAGAATAATGCTCAATAAATATATTATTAGTATCAAGATAATCTTGATTCCAACTAAATATTTTATACAATAATTTTAAATACTAGGAATCTAGACTCAAATGTTTCATGGTTTTCCACTTGAATATCAACAGTTTATGGATGTGTCATGTAGCAATAAGAGAACCTCAACTTTATTAGGTATATAATATGCCAGATATTGTATTAACATTTATATGATGTTCTCATTTAATTCTCATAAAAGCACTCTGATGTAGGTATGATATTATTTTACCTGTTCATAAGGAGAAGAAGGTTAGAGAAGTTAAGTAACTTGTCCAGAACCACTCAAATATCAGCATTCACCTAACTAACTGCTAGTTTGTGCTACTTCTGCCTATGACTAGAATGGAAAAAAAGGGCTCATTTTCTAGTTGAGTATTCAGAAAGCCAGAGATGTTTTGTGTAAATTATGTAGACAATGGAGTCCTGGTGGCACAGTGGTTAACCTTTCAGCTGCTAACTAACAGAAAGATCAGTTCAAACCTACCAACTGCCCCACGAAGAAAGATGTGGCCATCTGCTTACATGCAGAGAAACTTCCTTGGAAATCAATTAGGGCAGATTTACTCTTTTATTCAGGGTCACTATAAGTTGAAAATTATTGACAGCAATGGGGTGCATGTGGATACAAGGTAGGATGCAAACATACATAGGCTTTAGTTTTCAAGAATCTGTAGACAACCATCAATGCCATGTATAGAAACACACTATTGAGAACAAATGCATGATCTATGTGTATATTTGCATACTTTTTCTGAAAAAAATAATCAATGCTCTTTGTTCCACTTCTTTCCTTTTTCCTAATTCAAGCTGAGTGTTAATTCTTAATTGCCTCAGCTCATTGATGATGCAAGATGGAAAGCAAAGATAGATCCCTAATCTCTCAGGCTCTTGTGTTCCAGAAGCATTTAAGTCCTTAGAGGACCTAAGAGAGTATGTATATATACAGTAGAGCAAGGAAAGGGCTCACTCAGAGTAGAAAAATATTCCCATGGACTTGGAAGAGGAGACAGGAAAATATTCCTATGGACTTGGAAGAGGAGACAGGAAAGGAGGTGATAAGAATAGAATAGTTGATGGATCTCAAGGAAAGAATCCCTGGATTCTGTCTACTATCATATCTTGAGGGAGGCACCTAGGTTGATAGCTTCTGGGGGTTTAATTCAGATGAGACCATAGACAGCCTTACAAAGATTTCTTTTCTTCCTATCTTAGTACAGAAGTAGCACCCAGAGGGCTTCTCAAACTGTAATGTACCTATCAATTACTGGGTGATCTGGTTAAAATTCATACTCTGACTCAGTAGGTCTGTCATGGAGTCTGAGATTATGATTTCTGCCAAGCTCACAAGTGATGCCAAAGCTACACACTTAGAGTAACAAGAGCATTGTTACAGAAATGATGTAGAAAGAGTCTGTGACCACCATGATAACATTAGGAAAAGGGAAGACACCAAATTGTACACATAAGATATAAACAACAGAGGCTAATACCAATATATCCACAATATTGTATTACCATTAACACCAAACACCAGGCTACAGATTAACACATAAACATCTCAGAAGATCAGATGGGGGTCAGTAAACAGGATTTTATACTCTAGATTAAGGATAGATTCAGCTGAGGATAATCTTGCACAGATACCAGTGATACAAAATACGCGTGATCCTTACAGAAACAACAGAAGACAGACATAAAGCAATCCCTCACAGACACTGTGGGAGAGAGATCCAACGGTTCTACAGACTCAGGAACATAGTATTGAGGGACACCAGACTCAATTGGTACAATAAAATACATAATAATCTTGTTCCACATCCTACAGGAAAAAAAAAAAAAAAGAGTAACAAGGGCAATGGAGGATCAGTAGACTGGAAAGGACCACATGGACAGGAATGAACACCCAGGAGCTGTGTGAACAAATGTCATCTGTCACCTCCAGTAAGAGTCTATGCAAATTATCTAGTCTGTTGGTGTCCACTCTTCCCTTTTTCAGTAGGCACTTCCTTGTCCAGGGGTATGCAGTAGAGGTCAAAGACATTAGATTTTCAAAGCTCTGCTCAATCCCCATTTGCACACCATTAGGACATCCTGCTCTGGTAGCATAGTGGCTAAAGCACTTGACTGCTAACCAGAAGGCTGGCGGTTCAAACCCACCAGCCACTCCTCGGAAGGAAGGTTGGGCAATCCTACTTCTTCCGTAGTGATACTGCCTCGGAAACCCAAGGAGGGGTCGCTATGAGTCGGGGCCGACTCGACGGCACATAACAACAACAACAGGACATCCTGCAAAGAAGCTCTTTAGCCCAAACAAAGAAGCATGTAGTCCTGGAAATCCAGTGAAATTGTGTTGACGAGAAAGAAAGACTCTACACTCATATGTGGGGGATTTTGGGTGAAACAATTCTTAAACCACAATACTTAATGTATTCATAATGAATAACAAGCGTGGGGTGGGGGGAGAAAAACACTGACTCTAGAACTCAACAGACCAAAGTTTGCATTATGGCTATGGAAACTTGGTAGCCAAGGATTCTTAAAAAAATATCCTCAATCTTGCTCAACTTCATTTGCTTCCTTAGTGAAATGAAGATTTATGTGAGAGTAAATGCGAGAATAGATTATTCTTAATACATGGGATGAGTGACATGTGAGTTAAGTGAGTCAGAGAGGCAATCACTTAGGTGATATCTAACATCCTCTTAAAATAGTTTGGGAAAGGCTTTTCTGAAAAGGGGTATGCTCAGGCAGTTTTGTTTACAATATGGAGAGCTCCTCTCTAGCCTCATGGTGATCATGGATGTTTAGCATAAGAAAAGCCTTAAAATGGGCCAGTTGCAAGGGTACTTTCTATTTGGATGGTAGATTAGTCATGCACTTTACCTCTGCCTTTAGGCTGCTTAAGGAGCTGTGGTGACACAGTGGTTAAAGCACTCAAGTGCTAACTGGAAGATTGGAAGTTCTGAACCCACTAGCGCTCTATGGGAGGAAGATGAGGCAGTCAGCTTCTGTAAAGATTTACAACGTTAAAAATCCTATGGGGCAGTTTTGCTCTGTCCTATGGGTCACTATGAGTTGTAGTAGACTCAATGGCAGTGGGTTTGTTTTTTAGCCTGCTTATCTGTAAAACAGGTTAGCCTTTGATTCTACTATGTGGATCAAAGCCTAGTCGATTTCACTTAGTTACCCTGATTTCATAGGAGGTAATAACCTTGATATCAAGGCTCTCTATACTTCAGATTTAAATAGCATTGCCCATAAATATTGCTTCTGTGAACTCTGGAACAACTTTCCTTGGTCTAGCTCATCTTCTGTTTCTGGGCAATCAAGCATTTTGATCAAGAGCTTTTGTCATACTTGTTTTAGCGAAGGTGAAATTTGCCATAGATACATACTAACTGGCATTTAAAAAAAAAATTTACAGTTTTCTCATTGCATGATCAGATTAAAACAATGGCTACAGGATAGTAACAGCAACAAGAAGTGACCTAGTATTTCTGAAGAAGTATAAGACCTCCCTTTCTAAGAAAGAAGCATAGGCACAAAATTGGTGATTGTGAAAATTAAATTTTCTCATGTCATAATTGGGATGGGTACACAATGATTAATTGGATTTATAACAATAGCAACCACACCAGTAATTACCATTTACTAAATGTCAATCATACAACAATAACAAATGTCAATCGTAGTAAAGGCACCATAGGAAGTTCTTTAAATGAAATATCTAGGTTAATTCTCACAAAATTCTTTTTTTAATTTTAATTTTTATTTTTCTTATGATGAAAACATGCAGAACAGACATTTGCCAACATAACAATTTCCCAATTTACAGCTCAGGGACATTGATGACATTTTTCATGGTGTGCCAACATAATTGAATAGGATTATTATAAGGTTTGAATAGGATTGATGTCAGTTTTTCTCTCAACATTTGGTAGAATTCTCTGGTGAAACCATCTGGGCTAGGGCTTTTATTGTTGGTAATTTTTTTATGACCTGCTCAATTTCTTCTTTTGTTATGGGTCTGTTCATGTTTGCTTCCTCAGTCTGTTAGTTTAGGTAAGTAGTGTGTTTCTAGAAATCTGTCCATTTCCTCTGGGTTTTCAAATATGTTGGATAACAGTAATTAATAGTATCCTGATACTATTCTTTTTATTTCTTTTGGTTCTGTTGTGACATCATCACTTTCATTTCTTATTCATGTTATTTGCATCTTCTCTTTTTTTTCCTTGTTAAGTTTGCCAGTGATTTGTCAGTTTCACTGATCTTTTCAAAGAACCAACTTCCAGTCTTGTTGATTTTTTTTATTGTCTTTCTATATTCTGTTTGATTTATTTCTGCTTGAATCTTTAATATTTATTTTCTTCTGGTGATAGTAGGCTACCTTGCTGCTCTTTTTCTAATTGTGGGATATGTTAGGTTAAGGTATTGATTTGGGCTCTTTTTTTTTTTTTGGAGTGTGTACCTATTGCTATAAATTGCCCTCTGATCATTGCTTTTGCTGTGTCCTACAAATTTTGATATGCTGTGCTTTTTTTCTCATTTGATTCAATAAATTTTTAAATTTCATTTTTTATTTCTTCTACTAACCAGACATTTTTGAGGAGGGTGTTACTCAATTTACATGCATTTACTCTTTTTCCTTTGGGCTTCCTATTGTTGATTTCTAAATTTATAGCATTGTGATTTGAGAAGATGTTTTTCAGTATCTCAATGTTTTTAAATTTATTAAGGCTTGCTTTGTGTCCTAATATATGGCAAATCCTGGAGAATGTTCCATGTGTGTTGTAAAAGAGTATATATTTTGCTGTTGTTGGGTAAAGTGCTCTGTAGATGTGTATAAGGTCAATTTATTTGTTCCTTGTCGAATTCCTTTCCCATTGCTCTATCTGTTATTGAAAATGATGTATTAAAGCCTCCTGCTATGACTTAAAGTCTATTAAAGTCTATTTCAAGTCTGCTAATAAAGGAAGATGGGGCAATCTACTTCTGTAGTGATACTGCCTCGGAAACCCAAGGAGGGGTCGCTATGAGTCAGGTCTGACTCGACGGCACATAACAACAACAACAACAAATTAAAGTCTCCTTAGTGAAGTCATCTATTTGCCTTTTTAATTCTGTTACAGCCTATTTATGTATTTTGGGGCTCTTTCATTGGGTACATAGATGGTTATGTCCTCTTGTTCAATTGATCCTTTAATCATTATATATTGTACTTCCTTGTCTCTTATGGTCATTTTTGTCTTGAAGTGTATTTTATCAGAAATTAATAATGCCACTCCTGCTTTCTTTGGGTGACATTTGCTTGGTGTATCTTTTCACAACATTTGATTTTTAGTCCATTTTTGTCTTTGTCTCTAAGGTGAGTCTCTTTTAGACAGCATATTGATGGGTCATGTTTTCTTAACCAGTCTGTAACTTTCTGTCTCTTGAGTGGTGCATTTAACCTAGTAATATTCAGTATAATTATTGACAAGTATGAATTTATTGATGCCATTTTGTTATGTGGGTTTTTTTGGTGTGATTTTGTTGATTTCTTTTTTCCATATAATTTTGTGTGCTGAGCTCATTTTGTTTATGAACTGTGTTGTTATCATCTCCTTCATTCTTATGTTTTAGTACTTGCTAAATATTTTTGCTTGTCCTTTTTTTTTTTTTAATTCTGATGCAAAGGTTAGTTATTTTTCTTGTAGGTTACTCTGTAATTTACAATTTTCTTCCCAGGTTTAAAGTAGTCTGTTCCATCTTGCTATTGTCCTGACTTCCTCACCATTCAGAAGTTCTGTAACTACACTAGTTATTCCTTTTTTTTGGTTTGTAGTTGTTCTTATTCACCAATTGATGTCTCTGGTTCCCTGCTTACAGTTTCGTAAGTTTATTTTACTTTGGATATTTCTATAACTGGGTTGGTTTCTGGGTTATGTCATTATGTGTGTTAATCATTGTTGTCATTTGCTGTTGATGGTTCTTTGTCCAAAGGACTCCCTTTAGTATTTTTTGTAGTGTTGGCTGATTTTAACAAATTCCCTTAATTTCTGCTTATCTGGAAATGTTCTAATATCACCCTTACATTTGATAGATAATTTTTCTAGGCATATAATTGTTGGTTGGAATTTTTTTTTCTTTCAATGTTTTATGTATATCATCCTATTGCCTTCTTACCTGCATGGTTTCTGCTAAGAAATCAGTCTTATTGGTTGTCTGTAGTAGGTAACTCTTCATTTTTCCTGTGTCACTTTCAGCATTCTCTCTTTGTCTTTGGTTTTGGTGAATTTGCTGATCATATGTCTCGGTGTATTTCTTTTGGGGTCTACACTGTTTGGGGTTCATTGAACTTCTTTAATGGATATATTCTTGCCTTTCATCATATTAGGGAAATTGTCTTCTAACAAATCTTTAACAATTTTCTCTTTTTTTTTCTGCCTCTTCCTGTTCTAGAATTCTGATTGTTGTTGTTAGGTGCTGTCATGTTGGCTCTAACTCATAGTCCTATGTACAACAGAACAAAACACTGCCTGGTCCTGCACCAGCCTCATAATCTTTACTGTAGCTGAGCCCATCGTTGCAGCCATTGTATCAGTCCATTTCATTGAAGGCTTTCCCCTTTTTCCCCATCAATTCCTGGAGCCTTGTTTTTCACCAATTCCTTCAGTGCAGTTTCAACTTCTTCCTTCAGTATCATCAGTTCTTGATCATATGCCACCTTCTGAAATGGATGAAGATGAACCAATTCTTTCTGGCACAGTGACTGTGTATTCCTTACATCTTCTTTGGTGTTTCCTGCATTGTTCAGTATTTTGCCTGTAGAATTCTTCAATATTGCAACTCAAGGCTTGAATTTTTTTCTTCAGTTCTTTCAGCTTGAGAAATGCTGATTGTGTTCTTTCCTTTTGGTTTTCTAACTCCAGGTCTCTGTACATTTCATTATAATAATTAACTTTGTCTTCTTGAGCTGCTCTTTGAAATTTTCTGTTCAGCTCTTTTATCTTGTTATTACTTCCATTTGCTTTGGCTACTCTCCATTCAAGAGCATGTTTCAGAGTCTGGAATTCTGATTACAGATAGGTTATTCCTCTTGATGGTATCCCACATGAATCTTAGGCTTTCTTCATTATGTTTTGATTTTTTTTCTCTTATTGATCCCTTAACAAAGTAGTATTGGGGTATTTGTATTCAAATTTATTAATTCTGTCTTCCATTGACTTGCTTCTACTCCTTTGCCCACTCAACATGTTGCCTATTTCTGAAATCTTAGTATTAATCTTTTGGATTTCTATTTGTCATTTTTATATCATATCTATTTTTTGTTGTTGTTGTTTGTTTTGTCAATTTGTTCATGTATTGTTTTCCTAAATTGTTCTAGAGATTTGTCTGTATTTTCCTTAATTTCATGAGAAGTTTTCCTTGATCTTGTTAGTGTTTTCCTTGATCTGTCTTTCCATCTGTTGAAGGTACCCAAATATAATTATTTTGAATTTCTTATCAGGGAGTTCCAATGCTGCTTTTTCCTCAGGGATGTTTTCTGGGTTTATATCCTGGTACCTTGTTTCTACTACTTTATCTTGATTTTGTGTGTGCACTGGGATGGCCTGTTTTCTCCAAGACATTGTGGTGTTGCTGTATTTATGCTTAATTTGTGGTTGTATGTTGGTGTTATTTAGGAGCTCTGGTAGCATAGTGGCTAAAGCACTTGACTGCTAACCAGAAGGCTGGCGGTTCAAACCCACCAGCCACTCCTCGGAAGGAAGGTTGGGCAATCCTACTTCCGTAGTGATACTGCCTTGGAAACCCAAGGAGGGGTCGCTATGAGTCGGGGCTGACTCCACGGCACATAACAACAACAACAACAGTTGGTGTTATTTACACAAGATATTTTTCCTCAATTAAATTATTTATTTATTTATTTATTTTCGGTATATCTGTGAGCAGGGTACTGTGCTCTTCTATTTGCTAGTTCTTAGCCTTGGGCACTCACTACATGTCTCCTGGTGGGTTTGATAGAAAATGAGACTGTGTGCATATATCTCTGTTAGCTGTTCATAAAGAGTGTTTGAGGGTGACTTGAACTAGTATTGGCTGCTGTCTATCTTTGATCAGTTGGTACAAAAGCCAGTGGTGGCCCTCACTCAGTAGGTGGGGCTTCAGGCATTGCAAGTATGGTTGGTATGTGAGGGAAAAGTTGCTATCTCCCACTCAGTTAGACAAAAAATATAAATTAACCCCCCCCAAAAAAAAGTAAGAAGAGAACAACAAAACTCAAACAGCATAAACAAACAGGCACAATTGCAAAAAGAAAAAAGAAAAAAAAAGAAAGAAAGAAAAGGAAATGCAATAAATGAGAAGAAAAATTTCAAAGTATATTTTAAAAGGATAAAAGAAAGATAATGAGAAAAAGAGAAACAAAAAAGCCACAATATCTTGGGAGAGAGTAATGATAGAAAAGAATAGGGAAAGAATAGGGGAAACTGCAAAAGGAAAAACAAGGGATGGAAAGAAGAAAAGACAGAAAAAAGAAAGGAAACAGGAAAAGGGAAGTAAAAAAAAGCATCAGTGAGAGGAAAGAGGGAACAAAAAAGAGAAGAAAGGAGGAAGAAAAAATAATAAATTAAAAACAAACAAACAAAAACAAAACTGTGGGTGGTGAGGCATAGAACCCAGGTTCTGCTAGGGAGCACAGATAGGGATGAAACCTCCTCAGGTCAAGAAGGTGGGTGGAAGTGGGGGATGGCCACAACCCTGTTCACTAAGAGGGCACCAGGCACGAGAATACAAGGGGAATATTGCACCTCTTCAGTCAGTAGTCTCCAGTGTGGTAGCCCGTGCTGTCCCTGGCAGACGAAGCCCACTTCCAGGTTGCAGTCCAAGCAAAAATGTCACCTGCACACACTCACAAAGGCTGTTCTGGCTGCTTGCAAACATTCAGAATGGCTGAGCCCTCAGGACAATTGCTGGCAGTCCACAGGTCCACCTGTCCCTCTCCTCGATGTTCTCCCCTTTGATCATCAGGTACCAATGCAGCTCTTGCCCATGCAGCCTTGGTGAGCAAAGCCAATTCTTAGGTTTCTGTTGGGAACTATCCAAATTATTTGTGCCCTCAGGACAGCTGGCAGTCACAGCTCCATTTGTCTCCTTAGTTACTCTTTCATTCAGGTTCTTCTACTAGTTGGTATTTAATCCACTCTTTTATCTTTCCCTTCAAAGCTCAGGGTTCCAGGATTGTATTGTCTTCTGTATTGGTTTCAATTGGTTTCTCATTGCTGCAGAGGGTCTGTGCAGCCTGTCTTCCTATTCCACCATTTTGCTGGCACTCGTTTCTCATAAAATTCTTCCCAACACTGTCCATATTCCATTTTTATCATGAAAAAATTTAAGGTTAAACCCGTTGTTAGTAGCTAATATTCATTTAGTGCTTACTATTTGAGATACTTTGTGCTAAGATAATATCTTATTTTTTCTCTCACAATTTCATTAGACAATAAACTCTAGGAGATTAGCTATTATGATATTTTATTTTCATTGTTGTACTATTAGCAGTCATAAGAGACCATTTGTTAACTGAGTTAAGAAATAAATATTTGTTGACTGGATGAATAAATCTCATGATGCATTTCTAAGTTTACAAATGACCTAAAAAAAGAAAAAAAGAAAAAAGATAAGTCAAATAACTAGTTCAAGATCATCTAGCTAGTAAAGAGTAAAGGTATGAACCCAATCTGGCTCCAGATCCTGTATGTTGAAGCACTGGTCCATACCTGCAGTTGTATAATCCAAGTAAGTATGTGCATAGCTAATGATGAGATATGTTACTGTTGTTGGGTGCCACCAAGCTGATTTCAACTTACAGCAACCTGTGTGACAGAATAGAACTGCCCCATAGAAACCCTAAATCCTAGGCTGTTATCTTTATAGGAGGAGATTACCAGGTCTTTCTCCCAAAGAGCCTCCGGGTGGGTTCAACCTTCAACCTTTCAGTTAGCTAATAGTTGAATGCTCGACTATTGTACCACCTGAGCTCTTAAATGGGAAGATATAAACCTCCCTATAGTGGCTAACTTATAATTACTTGCATTTTTGTCTATCACAAAACTGCCTAAACTGATACTACCGTCTTCATCAATCTATGCTGCATTCAATTATAGAAACCATCTCATTTAAATCTATTGTGATAACATTGTTTTCCTGCCTAAAGCCTGCAGGGGACCCCAACCCTTCCTTATGCCTGTTCCTAATTCTTAATAATGATCACCAAGCTCCTGTTTAACACATTCATTTTCATTTAGGTTTTTCATTCTTACTCCCATCTGAATTTATCTCTTGAGTCAATCAAACTTGCTTTTTACCTCAGACAGTAAGTTTGGTTACTGAATTTGAGGATACATTTTTCCCTCTTTCTTCTTGTAGGAATGCTTTGCTATTCCTTTTTTTTTTTTTTTTAAATATAACTATGACCCTTAATGTCAAAGAATTCACATTGCTTGGTTCTACAATTGATGCCAACGGAAGCAGCAGTCAGGACATTAGATGATGTGTAGCATTGGGAAAGTCATCTGTGAAGGAACTGTTTCAAATGCTGAGGAGTAAGGATATCTCCTTGAGGACTAAGGTGCGCCTGACATAAGCCATGATATTTCCAATTGCCTCGTATGCATGTGAGAGCTGGACAATGAATAAGGAAGACTGAAGAAGGGTTGATGCTTTTGAGTTGTGGTGCTGGCGGAGAATGCTGAAAGTACCATGGACTGCTAAAAGAACTAACAGATCTGTCCTGGAGGAAGTGCAGCCAGAATGCTCCTTGGAAGCAAGATGGCCAGACTTCGCTCACCTATTTTGGTCATGTTGTCAGAAGGGACCATTCCCTGGAGAAGGATGTCATGCTTGGTAGGGTGGAGGGTCGATGAAAGAGGGGGAGGCCTTCAACAAGATGGATTGACATGGTGGCTGAGATGATGGGCTCAAGTATAGCAGGGTTTGTGGGGCTGGCGCGGGATCGGGCAGTATTTCGTTCTGCTGAGCATGGGGTCGCTATGAGTCGGAAACGACTCGATGGCACTTAACAACAACAACAACAACATGACCCTTAAGGGAAGTCTGGTAGCCTAGTGCCTAAGGCACTTGACTGCTAACCAGAAGGCTGGTGGTTCAAACCCACCAGCCACTCCTCAGAAGGAAGGTTGCGCAATCTACTTCCATAGTGATACCACCTCAGAAACCCAAGGAGGGCTTGCTATGAGTCGAGGCCAACTCAATGGCACATAACAACAACAACAACTTATATCCAAAAATATAGAGATTATGCTTTCATGACTGATGTGACAAAAGTCTTTGAGGTTGGGCTGTGATTCTTTGAAATCTTGAGCTTTGATTGAAGTTTTTAGGATTGATGTTTAAGGGTCATACTTTTATAAAAAAAGGAATAGCAAAAGCATCCCTGGGAGAAGAAAGAGGGAAAATGTATCCTCAAATTCAGTAACCAAACTTACTGTTTCAGATAAAAAGCAAGTTTGATTGACCCAAGAGGTAAATTCAGATGGAAGTAAAGATGAAAAAGCCTAAATGAAAATGAATGTGTTAAGCAGGAGCTTTGTGATCATTATTAAGAATTAGGAACAGGCATAAGGAAGGGTTGGGGTCCTCTGCAGGCTTTAGGCAGGGAAACAATGTTATCACAACAGATTTAAATGAGATGGTTTCTGTAGTTGAATGCAGCATAGATTGATGAAGATGGTAACATCCGTTTAAGCAGTTTTGTGGTAGACACAAATGCAAGGTAATTATAATCTTCACTGCAATGCATCTTTAAACTGAAGTGGTTAAGTCTGAGAGATGTTTCAGGGGAAAAAAAAAAAAGATTGCAGGCCTTTTCCTTGAATTGGACATTGGAGACAAAAGCAGAGAGGACATTCTTAATGGTAGTGTAGTATCACTACTCTGTTTGAAAAGTGATGGAGAAAAGATATTCTTTTGTGAGAGTTAAATGAGTAGGAAGGAGGATAGTAGTTCGGCTGGTTCTGGGTCTCCAAAGTGATTTTACCTAGGGATGGTGTCTAGCTCATTTTTAGGTTTTGTTCAATTGATTTCAGCAACTGTAGTCCATTCACCAAAGGCACCAGCACTCTATTGTCATACCTATAGCCACATTACAAAATAATTTTACCTACCAGGGTGTAAAATACACTTGAAAGTATGACCTATGCCTTGTATATTATCTGAGATCCTTTTTCTGTAATTTTCAACACTGCTTCTAAATGGTAGCAGAATTACAAAAAATGCCTTTGTTTTTCATTTTGTGGCAGCATGGTTACACAGCTCCCACACAGCTCTTGCAATTACGCAAACTTTTGGGAGCAGAAAAAAAAATAGTGTTGTTTCTATGTCAGTGTGTGGGCTGCAGATGGAACATGAGATTCTCTTGAAATGCAACCTGGAAAGGAAGATTCAGATAGTAATTCATTTGGGCCATGAGGCCTTAGTCAAGAGAACTCTTTAAAGAAAACCTAATACAGTGAACAGAGAGACATGAAAATAGAATTAAAGATCAGGATTTGATGTGGTTTTAGCCAGAAGGGGGTCACCTAAATGACCAGCTGTAGCTTAGAGGTCTTTCAGGCAAGCTCAGTAAAGGATCAAAAAAGAAGCTTTATTTCTGAGGGAGGGCCAAGACAAATCACAATTTTTCTTTCATCTTGGCATCAATTTTCAATTTTATGATTCTGCCCAGGGCAACTGAACTGACAGATAAGTTGCTGATGACTTATAAAATCTGAATGGTATAAAGACTCTTAGCCAGATTAAAGTAAGGTACAGAGAAACCAACATAAATACAAAGTCAATACGAAAAATAAAATCAGGCTAATCAACGAAACATGGCCAACATCTTCTTTCAGGTCAAAATATAGACATAATTTTATAAAGGATTAGGCTGTGAAAATAAGTCCTTTCTGGAAAGAATCTTGAATGGCAGTTGTGTGCAAGTCTGTGTCCTCTATTAATACACTGGAAGATGAGCACCCATCTCCTTGCCAAGAAAGCAACTGTAGAGGCCACTACTGGCTTTTTTCAGATAAAACCCAGCACATTTTAAAATGGGTTTTATACAGTTTAAACCCCTTTCTGTGGCTGTATTACTGGCTACTGCACATGACTTGAATCTCTTATATTAACCACTGTTTTCTTATCAAGAGAACAAGGTAAAACCGTATTTCATAACATCAAGGTCTATTTGCACAGAGATTGCATAGTTTAAGAAACGCTGGGTTGGTGCTCAGCAACCTTGTACTCAAAAGACTATAATTATTTTGTACCAAGTGAATAAGATGGGAGTACACAATGTAATCAAATTTCTTTCAAAATACCCTGTTTAGGTACTCAACTTTCTAATACTCTGAACACTGAAATGTTATAGCCTCAGTATTGCCTCCGTGTCAAGGAAATTTTATGGGGAGCCAAATTATAGCTTTCTCTCTAGGACAACAAACACATGATTTATCCAAAAAAGAGAGTAACATAGGAGACCTTTCATATGAAGATGATTTTAAACGATAGCATCTTAATTTGTAGATCTGGTACAGTTTTATTTTGAAATAAAATCATATTGAGTACCTGCAATGTATCCAGCCATAATTAGTACCTTCATACAAATGGAATAATTGTTCTTTCCATAGCCCTATGGGGTATAAACATCATTAGTAATGTTCGCATATAAAACATAAAAAACACTGATGCTTAAAGGAATTTACCTAAGATTACACAGTGAATTAGTTCCAGAGTGGAAATTTAAACTCTAAGCTTAACCTTTAATCTGTGACATACAGATAAACCATTGTTCATGTTGCCTATATTTTGGGAGAATATTCTAACAATCTCCTGTTGAATAATTTTCAGTGCACTAAATTTCTGAAAACTTTCTTAGTTTCTCTGTGGATTTTCATGAATGTGTATGCCTGGGAGGTGGCAGAGTTTAGAGAACAAACTATTTTGTACAACAAAATATTCAATACTGTTTGGAACACTTGCTTAATCCACATCTACTTCTGATTTAAGGGTGGTAGCTAATTAAATAAAGTACTTTAAAAAATTCAGTTAATGTCTGTCCTTTTATTTACAAATCTATTGCCACCAAAGTAGGTCACCTCATACACTATTACAAAAGTGTTCAAATAGTTTATTTATATTTCCCTTCCCCCCAATATATTTTATGTGCTATTATCAGGTTAATATTTGTACAGTCCTATTGTGTCATCAGTTTTGACTCAAAAATTTTAGTGATAATAAAAATTATTCCAATATGAGAGCTCCTTAGTCTTCCCCTCATTCATTAAAATGATTTTGTCTTTACTGTTTTTCTCTCCTCATTCTTCCTCTAAGGAAAGAATTTCAGGAGATTGTCTAACTAGGAGGATTTTCTTTGTTTTTACTAACTTCCAATTAAAATGAAGCATTTCCTTCAGTTATGAATGTAAGTGACAATAAACCGTGGTGACATTAATAATACCTGTGATCTTTCACTAGCAGAAATCATAGCTGTTTATATAATGTGCATTAGTTGTTGCAGATATCTCAAAATATCATTTACATTCATCACTACTTAGTAATTATGGCAGTTATTAAATGTACCACTAGTTCTTGTTTTACTGACTATACAAACACATTAGATTGTGTGGATCATAAAAAATTATGGATAATGTTGAGAAGAATGGAAATTCCAGAACACTTAACTGTGCTCCTAAGTAATCTGCACATAGACCAGGAGGCTGTCTTTTAACAGAGCAAGGGGATACTGCATGGTTTAAAATCAGGAAGGGAGTATGTCAGGGTTGTATCCTTTCACCATATTTATTCAATCTGTATGCTGAGCAGATAGTCAGAGAAGTTGGACTATATGAAGAAGAGCATGGCATCAGAATTGGAGAAAGACTCATTAGCAACCTGCAATATACAGGTGACATAACTTTGCTTACTGAAAGTGAAGATACTTGAAGCACTTACTGATGAAGATTAATGACTACAGCTTGCAGTATGGATTACATCTCAACAAGAAAACTAAAATCCTCATAAATGGACTATTAAGCAGCATCATGATAAATGGAGAAAAGATTAAAGTTGTCAAAGATTTCATATTATTTGGTTTCACAATCAACACCCATGGAAGCAGCAGTCAAGAAATCAGACATACCACAGTGGGCAAATCTGCTGGAAAAGACCTCTTTAAAGTGCTGAAGGGCAAAGATGTCTCTTTGAAGACTAAGGTGCACCTAACTCAAGCCATGGTGTTTTCAATCACCTCATATTCATGTGACAGCTGGACAATGAATAAGGAAGACTGAAGAAGAGTGACTGTTTTTCAGTTGTGATGTTGCCAAAGAATATTGAAGTTACCATGGACTGCCAGAAGAACTAAAAAAATCTGTCCTGGAGGAAGTATACCTGGAATGTTCCTTGGAAGCAAGAATAGCCATATTTTGTCTCATGTAATTTGGCTGTGTTGTCAGAGGGACCATTCCCTGGAGAAGGATATCATGTTTGGTAAAGTGGAGGGTCAACAAAAAAGGGAGAGGCCCTCAATGAGGTGAATTGACATAGGGGCTGCAACCATGAGTTGAGTTATAGCAAGTATTATGAGGCTGGCACAGGACCGGATAGTGTTTCTTTCTATTGTACATAGGGTTGCTATGAGTCGGAGCCAACTTGATGGCACCTAACAATAGCAACAACAACAACAGTTCTTTTAATTTAATGTGTTAATAAAGAACACATATAACTATGATGATTTTTCATATCATGAGAACTATACTTTAAGATATTTGGTTTCCTTTGTAAGATAGTTGTTTTCCATTGTAGTCAAATGCATCTTATTTTAAGCATTTAGAAATATTATTCTGAGGTAGGGTCCATAGCCTTGACCAAATTGTCAGTGTGTTCCATGGTATAGCAAAGTTTACAAACCCCTGCTACAAGGAGAACTTAATTTTTTCTAGGATCCCCAAGATGGTATAAAGCAGAATTATGGATTAATGGAGGAAGAGTAAAAGAAAGGAGTGAGGGAGAAAGAGAGAGAAATCCAGTGAGAACAAGTAGGGGGAAAATACAGTGGGGAAGAGGGGGAAGAAAATACCAAGGGCTGTGTGATGTGTGATTTCGGGTGGAGAAATAGAAGGTGAAAGGTTATGAGTAGGGAGAAGGTGTGGAAAATAAGAGAACAGAAGAGGGAAGTAAGGAGATTTTTAGAAGTGTTGAAAAGGTTGCAAATGAGATCAGATCCCATTTAATATCATTCAAAAAACACAAATATTAGAATTCCTTTAAAACTATTGTGTTTTAAAAATATAGGCATGTGAGTTGAACATTTACCTCAAGGAGATACACTCCTTGGAGAGAACAATCATGGGAAAAAGATGGGCTGCGTATGCACAGGGAGACAGCTCAGGGGGCAGAAGTGTATGGAGGGATGGACACTGGGAAGAGGTAACTATGGGGAGGAAGTGGGAGGGGAGCTGTTGCATTGTGGTAAACTGTGGTCCATGACTTCAGACAAAGTATATGTGAACTGCTGTATGGAAAGTGAATTTGCTCTGTAACTCTTCACCCAAATCACAATAAAATAAAAAAATATATTTAAAAAAACTGTTGTGTTTTCAGACTGCTCCTACTTGAGTATGACTCTTTTCAGAACTGGGCTACAGGGGCACCTGCATTTCTTTAAATTACACCTTTAAGAGTTTATCAATGAAGTGCTTTAGGAAAAATTCAAATTAATTAACATGGCAGGGGGGATAAAAAAACCTTCAAAAACTGTATCAGCCTATTTTTTTACATTTATATGTCTTTAATTCCCGAGCTTAGTCCTTTATTTGAGCCAAGCCAGAATTTTTTATATCCCTTGACTATTCTCAGCCACATTCTACTTGTGTTCCTCCGCTTTTGCTAAGATTCTCTGCCTGAATTGTCACTTATCACTCTTTTCCACATCCTTCCCAATGACTTAGACTCATCTCTCCTACCTATATAAAATTTTCTGCAATTATTACAGACCAGGAATTGGCAAATCTTTTCAGCAGAGGGATAAATAATAAAAAAAAAAAAATAAGTTTTATGAACCAGGTAGTCTCTGTTGCAACTCCTCAAGTATGGCCTTCTACTGCAAAAGTAGCCATAGTCAATACATAAACAAATGAGTGATTATGTTCCAATAAAACTATATTTGCAAAAACAGTAGTGGGCCAGATTTGGTTACAGCTTTTTGATCCCTGATCCAGATCATAGCAATCTCTTCCTTTCTCTGAACTATGTTAAGAGCTATTCTTATAGCTGCTCTTTAGTACTAGTTTACAGTTTTACACTATTAGTTACATTTTCTACTATAAACTTTGTTGGGAATTTATATGAGAGTGTGGATCTTATGCCTGAAGCAAGAAATGAATAAATTATTTCATGACAATGAGGTATATAATATGTTAGACCTACACAAGCTTGCATAAATATTTCTAGTTTCCTAAGGCACTTGACTGCTAACCAGAAGGCTGGCAGTTCAAACCCACCAGCCACTCCTGGGAAGGAAGATTGGGCAGTCTACCCCTGTAGTGATAGTGCTTCAGAAACCCACGGAGGGGTCTCTATGAGTTGGATCTGACTCAACGGTAGTGAGTTTTTTTTTTTTTTTTTTTTTTTTAATGTCTGTTAGTAATTTAGCTTCAATCATACGTAATTGCCAATTTGGACAAACCAACTCCAAAGCTGTCAAGGAACATTTAAAGTTTTTCAAAAACATTGATATTATTGAATTTCACTTCAGAGAGAAATTAATAACTTTTTACCTTCTTTTCTGCTTTTTTACATTTGAGTTTTAAAATTCATCAAAACTAAATATTAGAAACTGAATGTCTCACTAATAAGTCTGAGTGGATTTTATTTGCCATAAATGCTGATCAATTCACAAAAAAGATGAAGGTTAGATTCAAAGGGGTCTAGATTTGGGATTCCACTCCATCAATTAAGTGTGTGACATTCAGTAAATTAAGTAATATTTCTTATCCTTATTTTAATTTTCTGTAATAATAAGATAGATGTATATTATAATGTATAATGGGTAATGAATATTAAAGTATTTTCTACTGTTGTTGTTATGTGCCGTCGAGTCGGCCCCGACTCATAGCGACCCCTCCTTGGGTTTCCGAGGCAGTATCACTACGGAAGTAGGATTGCCCAACCTTCCTTCTGAGGAGTGGCTGGTGGGTTTGAACCGCCAGCCTTCTGGTTAGCAGTCAAGTGCTTTAGCCACTAATGGAACTTCTTATTGATGATATGATAATTTGCATTGGGGACAGTGCCCTTTGTATTTATTTATTTTAACAATTTGTTCTAGAAGGGAATAAAGATTATGCTAGTCCCATTTCATTTGGCGTTCTGGGTGTACTTGGTTCAGAGCACAAGTGAAGGAACTTGATTGAAATAAATGGAAAAAGACCAGGCCACAATAAGAACTATGTCCTTTGCCCCTCAACATCCAAATAGATTCAAGAGTGAAAACCCCAACTCTAGGTCTGTGGCAGTATCTAAATAGAATTTAAACATGATGGTCTAGGTGGAAGATGTAGCTCTAGAAATTCAGGAAAGGGATATCTGCAGTGTTGAATAGAGAACTGAGATTGATTCAAGAGAACCAGTCTGAGAGAAATCAAGAAAAATAAAAAACAGGGTTTTGTTCTGGCAGGAATAAAGCATGAGGGGAAGCCCACAGATGGAAAAATGAATCATGGAACTAGGCTTTTCTTGCATAACAAATTTTCAGAGGAAGAGTGAAATCTTGGTTAGATAAGACCTGGTCAGGTCATATTATCTTGCAAGGTTAATATGCTGTCACCTGATGCTGTCACATATTAATAGAGACAGTATGATACAAAGGAGACCGTAGAGATTTGGATCCAAAACAATTAATTGGTTGAAACCCAGATTTGCCCTCTTACTAGCTGTGTGATACTAATTTCTCTAAATCTTATGTTTTTCATCTGTAGGAGAAAGTACCTAATGCAGGGCTTGGCATGTCAATTGCATTAAACTATTAATTCTCCTTCAAGACTATCTGAACTTAGTTTTAAGACAGCAAAATATTATTTCCTATCTAATTTGCTGGTTTGGTGAAAGTTCCTATGATTTTGCCAGACTGAGATATTATTAAGCTGACTTGAGTTGGCTGAATGAACATTATAGATATCTGGGAGGAATTAGGTTGGGATAAGAACATTTAGATTTTAAGAGTCTGAATATTTTGTTTTGTGTGTTTTATTTTTTTAAAATTATAGTTTGAGTAGCACTGATTTCCTATTTTTAGATAGATTTCCCTATTGGTAAATAGGTTAATTTACGCATATTGATTGCAATGTATCAAATTCCTTTCATACACTTCAGAGAACGGGTTTTGCTATGGTAGGCATTTCCTGGGTTCACGCAAATTGAAAATTTGAAATCTTAGTGTGAGTGTTCTTGTTATGCAACAATTTCCCATCTGTTAACTTAGAATTATATACATAGATGTTTTTTCCATTTTTCTTTTCTGTCTCTTAGACATTGATTATAAATAGACTTATTAGGATTAGCTTCTATATTTCCTGTAGCTTTTGAAGTTCATTTCCTTTTTCTGTGGTATTATTTTGCATTCTATGAACTGAATTATTAAGTTAAAAATTATTAGTTTATTTTCTTAAAGGGAATTTCAGTGTGATAGCTTCAGGATTTGAAGTAGAGATGTTGTTCAACATATCAAACATTATTAAATATTACATTACAAAATATTGTTCTACATCCTACTTTGGTGAGTAGCAACTAGGGTGTTGAAAGCTTGCAAGTGGCCATCTAGATGCAACCATTGGCCTCTCCTCATTCTGAGCAAACAAGAATGAAGAAAACTTAAGACACACAGAAGCAATTAGTGCAAGAGATGAGTGGACCATGGGAACTCTGCCTTCAAGACCCTGAGACCAGATTGTTTTTAGACTAGATTGTTTCTGGCTACCACTGTCAACCACTCAGAAAGACATCAGTGCAGGAGATCCTGGATAAGTGGGAGAAAAATGTGGAACAAAACTCAAAATAATAAAAAAGGCCAGGTTCCCTGGTCTGATAGAGACTGGTGAAGCCCCAAGACTATGGCCCCTAGTCAACTTTTGAGCCTGGAATTAAACTCATTCCAAGATTCCAGTCCAATAATAGACAGGCATATAAGGTGAAGATTTCCACCAGGTAGGTGCACTTCTTTGGGCCATCAATCATGGAAGATCAGAAGGGCAGTATTTGTACAGAACGAGGAGAGAAAAATAGTATAGACAAAGGACAGAGGGCAGGAATGAATAGGAAAGGACACAGGGAAAAGGTAACTGTGGTAGTTAAGTTTGTGTGTCAATTTGGCTGGGCCTGGTTGAGTGGCTGGGTAGTTGGACGTAATATTCTCCATGATGAGACTGGTAATCAACTCCATGGTGGAATCTACTGGGAGCAGCTAAGTAGTTGCCATAGGGATGTGATCTGCTTCCTATATATAAGGAGAAGCCTTGGGGAACCATCTCTAGCTTATGGCACACTTGAACTCTGCAAGTAGCCGTGTGTTTGTTCAGCAGCCTGCCATGCTCTGCTGACCTTGGGACTTTCAAAGGACTTGAATAAATGGCCTGCCATGTGGTTTGGTAACATCAGGACTGTACCTTTTTACTTGTCAATGTTGGGCTTGTCAGCCTCAGCAGCCAGCAACTGTCCGAGTGAAGAAAATCCTCTAGCTTCAGTGGGCCAGGAAAAGAAGGCAGAGCTGCTGCCCAAGGTTGAGGGGATTTCACTCAGCCCCTAAAGCCTGGCACTTTGAACTTGGACTTCTAGCCTCCTGAACTGTAAGAGAATAAACTCTTGTTTGTTAAGGTCATTCCATTTGTGGTATATTCTAGTCAGAGTGGCACCAGGTAACCAGAACAGTAACCACAGGGAGGAAGTGGGAAGAGAGCTGTTACATTATGGGGATTGCAGTCAACATCATGAAACAAAATGAGTATGAACTGCTGTATGGAAAATTAATTTGCCCTGTAAACTTCCACCAAAATCATAATTAAAAAAAATTACACAAACTTTATTTATCAATCAGACTTTTAGTTGTATTAGTTGAAGACAATAACTCTTGCTACTTTAAACAGAGAGGCAGAATATTTTACAGTTGACAGAACCACTGAGAGAGCTGGAGAAATAGTCTGTAAACTTCAGAACAAGAATAAAACCTTACCAAGTCTGGTGTAGTGCCTAAGGCATTTGACTGCTAACTAGAAGGCTGGCAGTTCAAACCCACCAACCACTCCTTAGAAGGAACATTGAGCAATCTACTTCCATAGAGATACCACCTTGGAAATCCAAGGAAGTGTCACTATGAGTCAGAAACAACTTGAGGGCAGTGAGAGTCATTGCTTAGGGGACACTTAGCTTCTGTTAATGGATAGTTGTGATGGCTGCACAGTGTGATGAACATTACTGAACTTTTCATGTAAAAATATTGAAATGGCAAATGTTCTGTTATCTATCATCTATCTGTGTTTGTATCTATGTATCTATCTACTTATGAAAGAACAGTTGCTGCTGCCACCACCATCTTAGAAATAATACTGGCACACCAGAAATGTTGATTTTCTGCTCCTTGCCTTAAGTAGCTCACTTCCAAATCAAAGTCTCAGAAAGTACATATGACCAATAGAATTTAAGGCACATGATTGCACCCTATCTGTAAAGATGCCTGGGAAGTGTTATTCTTAAAATTTTACCTTAATAAAGTAGGTTTCAAAATATAGGAACCTATCAAAACATGGAGAGATATTCAATGGTCTGGGGAAGTCTTGAACGACATCAATTCACTGCATTTTACTCACTATTTCAAGAGTAGTGAAGCATGTTGTTTTACAAGTTAATTGGAAAGCCAACAAAATTTTTATTTACATAATTTTATCTCCATTTTGATGACTCTTATAAAGACTTTTTATGTAAACATGTCCAAAATTGAATTTCTCATCCATACCTGCTCTGCTTCCATTCACAGCCCCTCATCAATTCTTATTTCAAGCAACGGGATGCAATGTTATACATTGAAAGTCATCCTTGCTGTTTCTCTCTCTTCACTCTTCCATATCCAACCACAAAGCCTTATTGATTTGAAGTTTGAAATATATATAAAATCTATCCACTTCTCTCCATTTGTACTGTTCCAACCCTATCCCAAGACAGCATTATCTCTTGTCTTACCTACTACAGTACTCAGATTATTTCACTGCTTCTTATCATGTCACTTGTTAGGATCACCCCTTCACTAAATATCAGGTCTTCTTTCTATGTTGCCCTTGTTTTTCCCCATTGAACTTATCACAATTGTATTTTCCTACATTTCTAATTTAAAACTTATATTTGTAAGCTTTAAAATGCCTGTCTCTCCCACTGTATTATAAGTTTCTTAAGAGCAGGGGTGATGATTGACTGGTTCATTGATAATTTCCTTGTGTATGGCACAGACACTTATAAATATGGTTGAAAGAACGTATGAATGAAGTTAACATTATACACTGACTTAAGAAGACTACATACAGTTTGGAATGTCTTCTCTCCATGGTTTGGAAGGTCCTAAAGAACATTGGTGCTGTGCTTGATCTTTTGGATGAGTGCTAGTATTTTTAATATAAATTAAAGAAAGAACTGGAAATAGAGAAAATTTAATTAATTTCAGCTGGACCAGTACATAACTTTTTTTTTATGAATGCTCCTATATGTCTACTTAAATCAGAAATATCTATAATATTTCATTTACATATTGAGAGTCTACTATATACTAGGTAGGCAGTGGGGCCAATACAAGGAATGCAAAGATGATTTTGACATCTCTAGGTGCTCACTATGCAGTGGGAGAAAGAGCTTTAATAATCTCTTTATATATATCTCTGTCTAATGGAAGGGTAAATAAAAGACTTGATAAGGGATTTATTTTGTTGGTGGACCAGGCAAGTGTCAAACTAAAAGGGCAATAATAATAATAATAATAAATCAGATACATCTCAGGGCAAATGAGGGAGAATGGCTTGACTACTCTGTTAAAATACTGTCCTACAGAGGCTGCACATCACCTGCTGACAATTGGTCCTGTGCTTTAAGTCACTTTTTCTACCAATACTGATAGCTTTGTAATTCCATGTTAATTCTTACTGATGCCACTTTCTTTGTGATATTCTACAGAAATTTTAATATGGTTGGCCAAGGAGAATAGGCTATCTGCAGACATTAAGCACAAGTTGCCCTCTTCCCAGAAAGACCATATATACCCCTCTTTCTACTGGCATCTTTAGGGTCACACATCATGAATCTCATTCCCACAAAGGGCAGTACAATATGGACTCAAGTTTTATCCTTATCTCCTTTCCAAATTAATCACTGGCATTTATTACCAGGAGAGATACTGAATTTAGAGTCAGATAGACCCAAGTGTGGAAGTTACTTCTCTTCTCTTAGAAGATTTCCTCCACTGGAAAATGAAGATAGTAATATTTCCTTACAGGGTTGACATCATTTTCATATGAAGCAGAAGGCTGAAGGGCATGTGTTGACATTGTTAGCTTCCATCAACTTAGCCCCTGACTCATGGCAATTCCATGTACAATGGAACAAATGCTACTGAGTCCTGTGCCATCCCATTATCAGTTCCGGGTCAGACCATGTGAACCACAGGGTTTTCACTGAGTGATTTTTGGAAGCAGATTGCCAAGCGTCTCTTCCTAACCAGTCTTAGTTTGCTGAGACCTGTTCATCATTGTAGCAATATGCAGGCATCTACTGACAAATGGGTGATGGCTCCACATGAGGTATGCAATGCAATGCAATGCACTGCCGTGTAGTCAGATCCAACTCACAGCAATCCCTCCTTGGGTTTCCGAGGCAGGTATCACTATGGAAGTAGATTGCCCAACCTTCCTTTCAGGGAGTGGCTGGAGGGTTTGAACCGCCAGCCTTCTGGTTAGCAGTCACGTGCCTTATGGACTAGGCCAACAGAGCTCCCACACAGGTACAGTGGCTGGAAATTGAACCTGTGTCTATTATGGAAGACAAATGTCCTACCACGGAACTACCATTGTCCCATAAAAGTGAACATAAAAAAACAAAAAATCAAAGCCCCTGCCATTGAGTCAATTCCAACTAATGGAACCCCTACAGGACAGAGCAGAACTGCCCCTACAGGATTTCCAAGGTTGTCAGTCTTTATGGAAACAGACTGCCACATCTTTCTCCCATGGAGCTGCTGGTGGGTTTAAACTGCCAACCTTTCAGTTAGCAGCTGAGCTCTTAACCACTGTGGCACTAGGGCTCCAACTCTCTCCAAAAAATTAAAAAAAAAAAAAAAAAAGTTGGGCTTGCCATCATCTGTAAATTCATGCAAGCTAATTCCTCTTTCCTTTTCTCCCTCAAACTCTCACTCTCCCCCATGTTCCCCTTTCTATTTAGAAGGAATGAAAGCAAGGCCCTGTCCATTGCTTTAGAGTTTATTATTCTGACTGCTAGGCACCTGCTTCCTGCTGCTCCTTTTGTGTAGAAAGAATTAAGCCTTTCTTCCATTTGGTTTAAGATGCTTTAAGAGTCATGTCAGTGGGATGTAATTAAAAAAGACAAGAACAGCAGGGAAAATGCCAGACAATTACTAGGAAACACAGGGTAAAAACAAGGTTGAGACAAACTGGTTTATATCAAAAGAAATTCTGATTACCACCATAGTTATTATTTGTATTTAACATTTATTGAGCAACAACATGGAGTCACAGACTGTACAGAACATAGAATTAGACCCTTTCCTAGCCAGGAGTAATATTTAAATAGCTGTGGGATTCTTCCAGAGTTTCTAGTCTCAGATCATAGTCTTGTATGTGAGGAGCACTGGAGACTTCTGATCCTATGTAGACTCTTGTAGTTTTTTATGGGGAATAAATAAGATAATGAACTTGAAAATGAGAATTACTATAGTGAACACTAAGTACTAATTAGTGACACAGAGGGAGTAGATAAGCTTAATAATTTGTAATAGGATTAGGTACCCAAGTGAAGTGGCTGAGTGCCTTGAAAATGTTGCTTTCTCTTGTATATAAACTGAACTCCTCTTACCATGCCTTACTTTTGTGAAGTCCCTGCAAAACATTGTATCTTAGTTTTTCTTGAAATAAAGTTGGAAGCATTTTTCAAAGCACTTTAATATTATTATAAAATGTAGTGCCTAAGGCATTTGACTGGTAACCAGAAGGCTGACAGTTCAAACTCACCAGCCACGCCTCAGAAGGAAAACCGGGCAATCTATGTCCATAGATATACTGCCTTGGAAACCCAAGGATGGGTTGCTATGAGTTGTAACTGACTTGATGGAGGTGAGTTTTAAATTTTAGAGCTCAGATGACCAATACTCATCTGCTAATTTTTCATGGGGAGCTCTCATGGCATAGTGTCTAAGGCACTTGACTGCTAACCAGAAGGCTGGCGGTTCAAACCCACCAGCCACTCCTTGGAAGGAAGATGGGGC
>NW_006921816.1:3924775-3946836 GCF_000298275.1 Orycteropus afer afer | reverse complement strand
TTTGATCCTTTCCTGAGTGGTTGGCATTGGTCTGGCTTTCCTTTCGAGGCACCTCTGGATAAGTTTGAACTGCTGGGCTTTTGTTCAGTAGTTCAGCTCTTAACCGTTTGAACCACCCAAGGACTCCTTGTACCTAAAAGAGTACCTGGCAAATAATAGGTGCGGATAAAATCAGTTAAAGAATAAATGAATGAAAACAATGACAACAATATTTTAAAAAATGAAACTCAAATCCTAATTAAAAAAAAAAAAAAAAAAACCCTGGGGTTTGGAATTTTCCATACAGAAGCAATTTAGGCTGAAAAAAAAAAAAAAAGGTTTAGTCAGCCATACAAAGCTGTGACAGTGCCGTAAAACTGTAACTTATCCTTTGCAAGTGGCAGTGATAAGACATTGGAGAGCCAAAAAATCATCTTTCTCTTATGCTTACTCTTAGCTCAACCCTTGTTGGAGTCCAGTTATTTCTCATATATCTGGTTACTTTCAGGCATGAACTGATTCTTTTAAGTGCATTTTCAGACAAATAAAACTTACTTTTTCAAGGGCTGAAACTATTTTGGACAAATATCTTTCCAAAATATGTATATTCCACCATTCTTTCTGAAGCAGAGCATATTCTGTCCAGATTTGATCTGCACATTCTTGGAGTAATGGTGGAAAATTGGAGCACATTTAGAAAATAACTTTCCACAAGCTTCACAGCTCAGAACACAGATCCTGAGCTCATTCATTACCTTCCCAGCATGCAACTCTGGGACACTGAGAACTCAGAATTCCAATCTGGACTTCCAGGTGTCTTTGAAGGATATTTGTCTAGGTTTTACTTTTTAAACGTGGTTTATTTTTTAAAAATAATTAGGCTCTGTGTTTTTCTCCCAGGGTCTAGGAAAGGTGTTGTTAGTGGCAGTGGCATTGGCTCCTAAATCATAGTGACCCCACTCCCAATGGAAAAAAAAATGCTGCCTTCTATGATTGGCTGTGGCCTTTCATCCCATTCCATCTTAGTCAGGAGGCTTTGCTGAAACCTGTTCAGCATCATAGCAATATTCATGCTTCCACATGGCTGTGCATGAGGTGCATTTGCTATGAATCAGCTGCCTTTGGGATGTGATCTGCTTCCTGTATTTAAGGAGAAGCCTTGGGAATGGTCTCTAGCCTATGGCATGCTTGGACCCTGCATGTAGCCATGTCTTTGCTCAGCAGCCTGCTATGCTCTGCCGACCTTGGGACTTACAATGGGCTTAAGTTAATGGCCTGCTGTGTGGTTTGGTAAGATCGGGACTGTGCCTTTTTACTTGTCATCATTGGGGCTTCTCAGCCTCAACAGCTGGCAGCTATCTGAGTGAAGAAATGCCTCTAGCTCCAGTGGACCGGGAGCAGGAGGCAAAGCTGGACCCCAAGGTTGAGGGGCTTTTACCCAGCCCCTAGAGCATGGCACGTTGAACTTGGACTTAAAGCCTCCAAACTGTGAGAGAATAAACTCCTGTTTGTTAAGGTCATCCCATTTGTGGTATATTCTTATCAGAGCAGCACTAGGTAACCAGAATACCAACTAAAGAGTCAAAAATGAGTGGAAAAGACTCAAAATTAATCTATCACAAACCATGGACATGTTTAAAATTAAATGGAATCCTTGAATGTTACCATTTCCCTGATTCTGGATATTCCTTTTGTTTAGGTGTGCATAACTTTTGGATAGTCATGATTAGGAAAGGTATATCTTGGGGAAAAAACTGTTTAAACCTGTGAAATTCACATTTTTGTAAAACTTGAAGTTTTTTTTTTTAGATTTTTAGGAATAATAATAAAGAAAAAAACAACTTAGATGCTTATGCTTGCTATTCACTTAAAAATAAAGTGGCTGTTTATTTTCCCCTCTGTTTATATTTAAAAATGAAGAGGTTGCTATTATCTCTCAGCTAATTAAGTAGATGGCACTGGATGCCTCTACCAGCATTTGTAACATGATTTACCTGAGTTTGCCTCCTGCATTTTCTTTCCAGTCACTAGGAGACTCACTGGTAGCTAAATATAAACGTGGACTTAACGAAGGAGCAGATTTCCCCCATTTAATGACTCATTTAAACTATTTTTTGCTTTTAAACACACTTAAACTGCTTTTTGCTCTAAGACTGAAACTCAGCCAAATCAATCACTACTCCAACCAGAAGCTCAATGTGATCTCTCAGTATGATCTCCAACCATCCCACATTGGGGGCCTGACTTCTCAGTTTCTTTCCTGAAGCTTTTTTGCAAACTAGAAATTGGGAAAGGGTCTTTTCCTGAGTTACTTTCTTTTCTTTCAACAACAGTTTCTTGGATTATTATTCACCAATGATGTAATATGTAGGAACAGAAAATATACTGCTTTGAATACAGTTTGGTAGAGATTAAACATTTTCTAATGAACTGTAAAGTAAACACTTAGAAAAGGAATTGGAGAACAATTTTCACAGAACATGAAAATGTGTGAAAATTATTTTTGTTGCATTCGTTTCCACTGCTGTGGTATTTTGAATATTTGCCAAACTGTGTGAATAATTAGTGTGGTTTCAAAGCAAAATATGTTCATTCAGCCATGTGTGAGAAATAAATGTATTGTGCATGACTTTCTTCTTTTTGCATTTTTACATAAAGTAAACATAACCCAACCAACTGAAATATAGCTATTTGATCTACCATGAGGTGATCCTAGACTCATAGAATCAGACATTATTCTTAGCTTTCCAATCTATACCTCATTAATACCTGTGACAGGCTTAGATGGTAGCATGTCTTAAAGCATAAAGGTATTAGGTAGTGGACCTGAAGCAAAAGCAAATTTAACAAAAATATCTGCATTTGGAATAAGTAATATGTGTATAGGGTCTCTACCCTCACCCTTCTTTTGACAAATTTAGAGGTAATGCTGTTGATTTAAGACTTACACAGCTATAATTATTGCTAATATCATTTAAAGGAGCTCTGGTAGCATAGTGCCTAAGGCACTTGACTGCTAACCAGAAGGCTGGTGGTTCAACCCATCAGCCACTCCTCGGAAGGAAGGTTGGGCAATCTACTTCCGTAGTGATACTGCCTCGGAAACCTAAGGAGAGGTCCCTATGAGTCGGGGCCAACTCGACGGCAAATAACAAAAAAATATCATTTAAAGTCTCAAAGGTTGCTGTTGACTCTAAAATTATTGCATTGTGCTTGCTGGTGAATTGTACAATCCTCTTTCATTTGAACTGCTAGACTGTATCATTGCAGAACTGTATCATTGCAGAGCAGCTATAAAGCATTTGTCCATGGTTGAATCTCAGTAAAGCCTATTGAATGTGGTATAACAAACACTGAGTGCACTCACGGTGCTTGTGTCCATGTCCTGAACATGAATACTTTGGTTTGTTTGGCCCTTAATCACTATGACAGGGTTACATGGTAGCCTGTCTTAAAGCAGAAAAGTCACACGTGGTGATCCTGAAACCTGAGTTTCCATTAAGCGGTGAAGATACGGTTTGAAGTAGGGAATTCTCTTTTAGCGTTAGCCATATAATCTGTCAGCTAGAGACTCCCAAAGACAAGTATGGCCTCACATCATTCCCTTCACACCAATTCCCTTGTCTTTGCTCCAGATAATTCTATAGGTAGAAATATTCTTTTTGTTGTTGTTGTTAGGTGCTGTCGAGTTGTCTCTGACTCATAATGACTTCATGTACAGCAGAACAAAACACTGCCTGCTCCTGTGCTAGCCCCATGATCCTTGCTATACCTGAGTTCATAGTTGCAGCCACTATGTAAATCCACCTTGTTGAGGGCTTTCCCCATTTCTGTTGACCCTCACTTTACCAAGCATGGCAACTTTCTCCAGGGAATGATCCCTTCTGACAACATGATTAAAGTAGATGAGACAATGGCCATTCTCTCTTCCAAGGAGCATTCTGGCTGCACTTCCTCCAGGACAGATTTGTTTGTCCTTTTAGCAGTCCCTGGTACGCTCTGTATTCTTCTCCAACACCACAATTCAAAAGTATCAACTCTTCTTTGGTCTTCCTTATTTATTGTCCAGCTCTCACATGCATATGAGGTGATTAAAAACACCATAGCTTGGGGTAGGTGCACCTTAGTCTTTAAGGAGATATCTGTGCTCTTCATCACTTGAAAGATGTTGTTTGCAGCAGATATGCCCAATGCAGTACATCTTCTGATGTCTTGATTGCTGCTTCCATTGATGTTGATTGTGGAACCAAGTAATATGAAGTATTTGACAACTTGGAACTTTTCTCTACTTATTGTGACACTGCTTATTGGTCCACTTGTGAGGATCTTTGTTTTCTTTATATTGAGGTGTAATCCATAGTGCTGACTGTAGTCTTTAATCTTCATCAGTAAGTGCTTCAAGTTATCCTCACATTTAGCAAGCAAAGTTGTGTTCTCTGTGTATCTCAGATTGTTAATGAGCCTTCCCCCAATCCTGATGTCATGTTGTTCTTCATATAGTTCAGCTTCTCAGATTATGTGCTCAGTGTACAGATTGAATAAGTATGGTGGAAGGATAAAACCCTGACACACTGCCTTCCTGATTTTAAACCATGCAGTGTCCTCTTGTTCTATTCCAACAATAGCCTCCTGAACTATGTACAGGTTCCTGGTGAGGACAATTAAGTGTTCTGGAAATTCCATTCTTCCCAATATTATCCATAATTAGTTCTGATCCACACAATCAAATCCTTTTGCATAGTCAATAAAGCACAAGTAAACATCTTTCTGGTATTCTTTGCTCTCAGCCAAGATCCATCTGATATCAGTAATGATATCCCTTGTTCCACGTCCTCTTCTGAATACAGCTTGCATTTTGGAAAGTTCTCTGTCAATATACTTCTGTGACCATTTTTGAATTATCTTCAGTGAGATTTTACTTGCATGAGACATTAATGATATTGTTCAATAATTTCCACATTCTTTCTTTGGAATGGGTACAAATATGGATCTCTTCCAGTCATTTGGCCCTGTAGCTGTCTTCCAAATCTCTTGGCATAGACAAGTGAGTGCCTTCAGCATGGCATCCATTTATTGAAATACCTCAATGGGTATTCCATCAATTCCTGGATCCTTGTTCTTCTCCAATTCTTTCAGTGCAACCTCAACTTCTTCCTTCAGTATCATTGGTTCTTGATCATATGCCACCTCATGAAATGGATGAACATTGACCAATTCTTTTTGGTACAGTGACTCTGTGTATTCCTTCCATGTTCTTTTCATGTTTCCTGCATCATTCAATACAGTGCATAGAATCACTCAATATTTCAGCTCTGAGCTTGAATTTTTCTTCACTTCTTTCAGTTTGAGAAATGCTGAGTGTGTTCTTCCCTTTTGGTGTTCTAACTCCAGGCCTTGACACATTTCATTATAACAATTGACTCTGTCTTCTTGAGCTGCTTTTTGAAATCTTTTGTTCAGCTCTTTTGTCTTGTCATTTCTTCACTTTGCTTTAGCTACTCTCTATTCAAAGGAAAGTTTCAGAGTCTCTTCTGACACAATTTTGGTCTTTTCTTCCTTTCCTGTCTTTTTCATGCCCTTTTGCTTTTTTCCTGGATGGTGTTCTTGATGTCATCCCACAATTCCTCTGGTTTTATTCACTGCCATCAAATCTATTCTTTAGATAGTCTCCAAATTCAGGAGGGATATATAATCAAGATCTTATTTTGCCTCTCCTGGAATTCTTTTAATTGTCTTCAGCTTCAACTTGAACTTGCTTATGAGCAGTTGATAGTCTGTTCCACAATCAGCTCCTGGCTTTGTTTTGGCTGAAGATATAGAGTGTCTCCATTGCATCTTCCCACAGATTTAGTTGATCTGATTCTTATGTACTCTTTCTGGTGAAGTCCATGTGTATAGCCATCATTTGTGTTGTTGAAAAGAGGTATTTGCCATGAATAAGTCATTGGTCCTGCAAAATTCTATCATGCAATCTCTAGCATTATTCTATCACCAAGGCCATATTTTCCAACTACTGGTGATTCTTCTTTGTTTCCAACTTTTGCATCCCAATCACCAGTGATAATCAATATATCTTGATTGCATGTTTGGCCAATTTCAGACTACAGAAGTTGATAAAGATCTACAATTTTCTCATCTTTGGCTTTGGTTGTTGGTGCATAAATTTAAATAATATTAGTATTAACTGGCTTTCCTTATCCAAAAAACCAAACTCATTGCTGTGGAGTCAGTTGTGACTCATAGTGACCCATTTGTAGGTTTCCAAGGTGATATCTCTATGGACGTAGATTGCCCCGTCTTCCTTCTAAGGATTGGCTGGTGGGTTTGATTCTGGCTGACAACCAAATGCCTTAAACACTATGCCACCAGAACTCCTGGCCTTCCTTGTAAGTGTATGAATATTATCCTATCACTGACAACATCTAGGACAGATCTTGAAACATTCTTTGTGATGATGAATGCCACACCATTGTTCTTCAATTTGTCATCCCTGGCATAGTAGATCATATGGTTGTATGATTCAAAATGGCCAAAACCAGTCCATTTCAGCTCACAAACCCCTAGGACATCAATCTTTATGCATTTCATTTCATTTTTGACAACTTCCAATTTTCCTAGATTCATACTTCATACATTCCATGTTCTAATTCTTGATGAATGTTTGCAGTTGTTTCTTCTCATTTTGTGTCTTGCTATATTAGCAAAGGGAGGTCCCAAAAGCTTTTCTCTTTGCACATCATTAAGTTTGGCTTTACCCTGAGGAGGCAGCTCTTCCCCAGTCGTATTTTGAATGCCCTCTGACCTGAGTGGCTCATCTTCCAGTGCTATATTGGACAATGTTTCAGGGCTATTCATAAAGTTTTCTAGTAATATATGAGACAATGTTTCACTGCTATTCATAAGATTTTCACTGGCCAATTCTTTGAGAAGTGGATGGCCTCTTCCTTTTTCTTAGTCTGTCTTTGTCTGGAAGCTCCACTGAAACCTATCCACAGTGGGTAACCCTGTTGGCATTTGAAACACCAGTGGCATAGCCTCCAGCCTCACAGCAACATGCAGGCCACCACAGTAATACAAAGTGACAGACAAGTTCATCTCCCTTAGTTGTTCCAAACAGCTCCTCTCACTTCCTGGCCTCCCTAGATGTTCTGGTTCACTGCCAGCTTCCACTTCCTTTCCTGACCTCCCCTAGCTTGTTCCAATAAATAAATAAAATCTAGGAACTTAAATATAGTTCAAGAATAGAACTTGGGAGATAAAAAGTATGATTGTGTCATCATTTGAAGTTACTCCAATGTTCAGAATTTACTGTAAGATTCAAAGAACAGTGTCACATATTGGCTATAGCAGAGTGTTGGGGTCAGGCCAACCTTCTTGAATCCTGGCTCACTGTTCACTGCTAGCTGGCTGACCTTGGGCAAGTTACTTAACATCTCTGCATTTTGGTCTCTTCATTATGCACAATAATATATATATATATATAATAACATTATCTAAGCAGATTTAAATTGTCAAGATTAAATGAATTAAGGCTTAGCACCTAGACTACATGAGATACTCAGCAAGCAGAAGCTATTATTTTCTCATTAATACTAACAGTAGTGATAAAAGTAAAAAAAATAAACCTCTACCAAAATTTGTATAAACCTGCTTTCTTTATATCTGAGAAGTCTGTTTAAACAGATGCAGAATAAGAATATCTATATCTCTGGTGAGAATGTCATATTTAAAAGGTCATACCATTATAGGTAATCTCATGGGAGAATAATCCACTCTGGTCCTTAAATTCAGTCAAACAGTCATTTCTATGGGTATTGTAATATTGTATGCTGTTAATCAGCTCTGTAGATAGAGAGTTTTTTGGAAATTTACTGTCTTAATGGGTATGGTTTGCTCACCTGGACATTCTGAGGCAGTTTCAGTGAACAATGAAATTTTACATATCAAGAAAATTATAAAATATACATTGATTGGAGGTCCAGTGAGTAAACTTTAATAATAATCTAGGCAGAACCCCCCAAAAAACTCAAACCTATTGACCATCCTTTTGAATTCTGACTCAGAGTGACCTATTGGACAATGTAGAACTGCCATATATTGTTTTCAAGGCTGTATATCTTTATGGAAGCAGACTGGTATATCTTTATGCAGAGCGACTGATGGCGTCAAACTGCTGGTTAGCAGCTAAGCACTTAGCCACTGTGTCATCTGTGTGCCTCACAGTTTAGACAGCAACCTGAAAATGAAGCTTGAAATCCTGTCAAAGAACAGGAGACAGGAGCTCTAGGTCTTATTTCCTTGAAGACTCAGCCCAAAGTGTTATTTGTGGTTCTCACAAAAGTACGTGTACTACATAACAATTTCATGGCCAAGCATTTGATGATGTTTTTCTTATTCATCATTTTTATTTCTTCCTGTGTTTACATATCTTCCATTTATTTTTCCCATTCAATGTAATCCTTTATACATGAATATTCTTTTCCTTTCTATTTCTCGCTCCACGACTTCCTCTCCTCTATCAACATCTATGAAAACCCATGATACTGTGTTGTCAGCAAACTCCTAAAGCTAGGGTTTGGAAGTGATTATGTCAGGTTGCTGTTGTTATGTGCCGTCGAGTCGGACTCAGCTCATAGTGACCCCTCCTTGGGTTTCCGAGGCATATCACTATGGAAGTAGATTGCCCCATCTTCCTTCTGAGGAGTGGCTGGTGGGTTTGAACCACCAGCCTTCTAGTTAGCAGTCAAGTACCTTAGGCACTATGCTATGTCATAGTACTATGAAAAATTTCACACACTCATAGTTTACTACATTGAAATATAGAAAGAAAAATATTGGCTGATATTTATATCTTACTCCCATTGTATTATTTACTCTGTGTATCTCCAAATCTTGCAAATACAGAAGGGAGTGGATGATATAACCAAAGCTATCCCACCAATATGATTTCAAGGAGTTGGTGATTCAAAGGAGGGCACAGAAAAAATGACAGCACTACTTTAGCAAATCACAAAATATCTGTCTGGTATTTATTTTCATGCAACAGATTCATAAGTATGTTTCTAGAAATGGCATAACTCTGAGGAATAAGGTGCATCTGACCTAAACCACAGTATTTTCAATCACCTCATATGCATGTGAAAGCTGGATAATAAATAAGGAAGACTGAAGAAGAATTGAGGCCTTGAAGTATTGTGTTGGCAAAGAGTAGTAAATATACCACTGACTGCTAGAAGAATGAACAAGTCTGACTTGGAAGAAGCACAGCCAGAATGGTTTTCAGAAGTGAGGATGGTGAGACTTTGTCTCACAATGTTATCAGGAGGGGCTAGTCCCTGGAGAAGGACATGATGTTTGGTTAAGTAGAGGGAAAGTAAAAAAGACATTCAATGGGATGGATGGACACAGCGGCTTCAACAGTGGGCTCAGGCATAGCAACGAGTGTGAGGATGGTGCAATACTGGGCAGTGTTTCGTTCTGTTGTGCATGCTTGATGGCACCTAACAACAGGATATTTTCTGGTGTTGAAGTATATGTCTCCTCTCTAATTTTGGTTTATTGTTAGAGTTATCAGAACAAAAAAAAAAAAAAAAAACAACACCAAATTGCTATATTACTTGCCTGTAATCACACAGAACAAGGCAGAATGTATTAGGAATAGAGTTAAGGAGCCTGGATTTTTAGTTTTTTTGTACTAATTATTAAACACATATCCTCTCTATTAACTATACAGAAGGCATTTCTGGTGTTGCTAATAAACCATATGTTTATCAGCTGAAAATGTGCAGCACAGTTTCTTTCCTTTTGCTGTCAGTGAGTTTAGACTACTATTTTGGAACAGGAAAGATTAGGAATGCCATGAGACTGTTGTAGCTACACCAGGCTTGGAGGCCAGGAGGGTTGAAGACAGGAAGCCTCTAGTGTTCAATGAGCCTACTAACTGGCACAAGCTGCTATTTCATCCCTTGCTCACTGGCACATCCTACGGAAAAAAGGATCAACCCAGACACGCAAAAGATTTTAAAATATGCATATTATTATGATTGATTATATAACTCTGTCACCTATTTTCTATTCTACTCTCCCTTGTAGATAAAATAAAGTGATCCTTGGCAGTGAGGCTGTGAAAAGCCACTGATTACAGGGCATGCTAAAGATAATACCCCAGTTAAAGTCTAGTGGTTTGTTAGAACAGGGAACACCCTCAGCTTTGCTTTGAGCTATTAATTAACCAACCAATCATTAGCTGCTGTTAACAATTGATTTAGAGGGAATTATTGCTTAAATCACAGGAGGTATTTAAGAGGAAAATAAATTAAAACAAAGAACTGCTGGATCCTGAGGGGGGGTGGAAATTAGGAGTTCTTGAAATATAGAGAATAGCTGCAAGGACTCTGTAATTATCAAGTGATAAACAGTCATTGAGATGCACATTATTTTATTTTATTTTCCAGAAATAGTGACAGTATGTCTTATAATCAAGGACTCCACTGTCTTTTCTAATTGAATAATCCAAAATTAATGATCTTTTCAGAAACATAACTGAAGTAGTAAATTTTTGTTTTGGTAGGTTACCTAAAATTTTTTAGACAGATTGCAGCTACTCTTTTTTGGCCTTGTGTTATGGAAATTTAGTTTCCAAAGATGTTTAAAAAAAGAAACAAGCAACAACAACAATAATAACAATCACTGAGTTAGAAATGTTTTTTATCACTGATGAACTGAATCGTATAATGAATTTAATGCACGGTTTCAAAGTCACTGTTTTCACCTTCTATTTGTCCTTGATCTGTTTTATTTTAAAGAGAGTGGCCTCTCCTTTCTCTATTCTTCTTTCTCTATTATCTTGAGAAGGGGCTTTGCAGGGATTACTGGTTTGCTTAGGACCTCTTGTAAAACAAAGGTTAAGCACTTGGCTGCTATCTAGAAGACTGGTGGTTTGAACTCATCCAGCAGCTCTGTGGGAGAAAGACCTGGCCATGTGCTTTTGCAAAGATCACAGCCTAGAATACACAATGGGACAGTTCTTCTCTGTTACATGGGGCTGCTATGAGTGAAAAAATCAAGTCAATGGTACCTTACTTACAACAAAACTGGTTTGCTATAAAGCAACAGTGAGGCAACTATTAAACTAATAGCAACAAAATAAATTAAGCAAATCTATAGTTATTAAGTTAATCATTTCCCTTTTATACTAAAGTCAGTCTTAGGAATTGCCCTAATGGATACTCTCAATAAAAATTTTTTAACCCACAACATGTTTACCTGCCCTGGATTTCAATCCAATTTACTGAGTATCTGCATGCCTTTTTCCCTGAGCAATTTTAGCATGAGGGCTCAGGTCAGGGTTTCCTAACAGTCAAGATAATTGTTTTTCCCAATCATTATATAAGAAAAATATTGTTCTGAGCTGCTATCACAAAGACCTTGACTCATGGCAACCTCATGGTGACCCTGTGCACAAATGGATCAGATGCTTGTTAACCATAGCGTTTTCATTGGCTAATATTTTGGAAATAAATTACCAGGTATTTCTTTTTAATCTGTTTTAGTCTGGATTGAAGCTAAGATGAAACCTGTTTGGCAGCAGAGCAAAATACAAGCCCCCAGTGACTGATGGTATTGGCTGTGCTTGAGATGTATTGGCTGGGAATGGAACTTAAAACTTCTGCCCAGAAAGCAAGAATTCTACCACTGGATCACTACTGCCACCATAAGAAAAACAAACCTCATAAATTCAGTTGTGATAGAACTTCAAATTGGTAGTTTTATGATAATTTCTTAAGGCTGCAAGTCATGATTCCAATAGAAGCTATCATGACCCTTTAGAAGCATTTTGGGAATTTGTAGGGGCACTTATATCACAATATCGTAGGGTGGCTTGATATTGACATTTAATAGACAGGATCAGAAATGCTAGATTATATGAGAAGCCATCTTGCTAGATATTCTTAAAGATGGATAACCTGTAAATTATAATTTTAGTATTGTAATGAGTTCTGTTTTACATATAAACATAAATTTTTTGTGTGTGAATTTTAATCCATAATGAATTTTCCAGGAATGTAAACACCATAAGAACCATGCAAAGATTGTTCTCTGTTTATTTTCTTTGGAAATTTCCCAAGAGTGGTTTACAATTTTAGAACCTTATATCACTGACAACAATGCTATTTGTGGCACTGGAACTGCCAATACATATACCTGTTTGTGTTTGCATTTGTAGCTTGTCAAATATGTGCAGGTTATCTTTGCTTTGTAAACACCTGTGTATATCAAAACATGTGCATCTCGAACCTGTGTCCTCAACCATCACAGTTCTAATATGCACTATTTTCAGTGAACACAGTACTTGGCAAAGGAGAACTGCTGTAAGGTAGGAGATTTAATATTTCCTTAATAGACTAACTTGGAACTAAGCATTATTGAATTAATGGACAGAGAAAGTATAGAAATATCATTAAATTTCATTAATAAAGTGTATTTTTAAAATTTTGTTTTTTAAAAATGACATCACATACTTTTTAAATGTTGAAGTCAAATGACAAGAATTTTGTGAAAGCAACATTGAAATTATTTATTTATTAAAGATTGGAATGTTGGTTGATTTGACAACTGCCTCTTGTACTACTTCTTGTACTATTTTCTCTTTATCCAATCCACTCCTTTTTCCCATTGCTCACTAAAGGATATGGCATCCAAAGTTGTCTTCTTCTTCTTTTTAAATGAATATACAACAAAGTTGATGCCATTTGTTTATTTAGTATAGCAATATGAGTTTTAGCACATGCATAGATTTCATATGAGGTCCCTGTGTGACACAAATGGTCTGTGCTTGACTATTAACCCAAAGATCAGTGGTTCAAACCCACCCTCTAGGGCCTTGGAAGAAAGACCCGGCAATCTGTTTCCATAGTGATTACAGACAAGAAAACCCCATGGAAAAGTTGTGTTGTGTAACATATGGGGCCACTATGAGTCAGAATCAACTCAATAGCTTTGAGAATAGATTCTCATTGTAAGTATCACCACAGTCAGGATTCAGACCAGTTCCAATATAAAAAAGTCCCTCATGCTGTCCCTGTGGAGTCACACCCCTCTCCTTCCCTGAACCTCTGGCAATGAGTGATCTGTTCTCTGACAAGATTGATATTTTATTTATTTACTTATTGTCTACTTTAAGACTGCCATGTAGTAGAGGGCATTTCTCAATCAAATGAGTCAATCACAAAAGATAAATATTGTATGAAACTATTACTGTAAAAAGTTAAGAAAAGGCTTATCTACAGAAAGACACATTCTTTTACCAGGGGTGAGAGGAGAAGAGAGAGCAAATCACTAAATAGAGAGTAGACACATATTAACTTGGGTGAAGAGAAAGGCAATACAAGAAAGGGGAGGTCAGTATAAAATGATCAAAGCAAAGGGAGAGACACTGGGAAGAGCACAAGAGTTAAAGGCAGCAAAGGTGAATACTATTACATACAGAATCGTGCAATAACAATAATAACAATAATCTATGAGTGGACACATAGAAAGATAGGCATGCAAGCTGAATAGCTGTGGGGAGGCAAATGGGACTATGCTCATAAATGTATGTAGGTTTGACAGAGGATATTTCTATATAGTATTCATATGTGCCACAAATATATCCAGGAATATTGTAGAACATACAAGAGGCAAAGTTATGAAAACTTTTTATCCATCATTAAACATTTTGAGAAAATTAGACTTTATTTATGCATTGACATGTGTTGGGATTGTAAAATAAAAGTTACGTTCTGTGAATATATTTTTTTACTATCCATAACATGTTTTAAAAAGTGAATTATTTAGACATAAGAGTTATAAATAAGGCCCAATTCATTTGTGGAAAATATCATACTTCTGTATTTTCTCCTTTTTGATGGTCTGTAATTTGTTTTGTCTTGTTATCACTACTTCAATTAAGATCATTTTTCTTTTTATCTTATTAACAAGTGTGCCTGTCACTGGTTGCTATTCCAGTAGCCTCTTGGACATCTGCACTTTCATTTTCTTGTACTTCTTGTGCACTAAGTAGGAGCCTTCTAAGGGGCCCTAGAGGCCCAGTGGTTAAAGTGCTCAACTGCTAATCAGAAGGTCAACGATTCAAAGCCACCAGCTGCTCCAGTGGAGAATAAGGCAGTGTGCTTCTGTGAAGATTTACAGCTTGGAAACCCTATGGGGCAGTTGTACTCTGACTTATAGGGTCACTATGAGTCAGAATCTACTTGACGACATTTGTTTGGTTTGGTTTAGGAGCCTTCTAGTAGTCATGTCTGTACCTTTACATATTGAAATATATGTTATTTTATCATAATAACATATTGAACTACTTATTATGAACTACTTTGCTTTTACATCTTCTTTTTATAGTAGAATATTATTTTGAATTTTTAAAGTTATGTTTTTTAAAGTAATGTTGATGGGTTATAACAAGTGTGATTTTAATTTTAATATATTAAAGAAGTGATTTTTCTAAACCTAGAGTAGTAGACATAAAGTTTTGAACCACTGCTTTAAGCCTTTATGTGTATAATTTCTTAAATACTTTGTGTATGTGTATGTGTGTGTGTGTTTGTATCTTCTTCTCCAGGGACATCACAATCTACTAGTTTGACAAGATGATGTTTAACCTCCCTTTGTATTCAGAAAATTTAGAGTATGTACTCTTAAGCATGAATGTGGGCTTTCATTTATGGTTTACTTGTCACCTTTGGTGGAGTTATGCTGCAATGACAAATACACCAAAGTCTTGGTGGTTTTCATAAACAGAAGTTTATTTCTTCTCCTGTTATTTGACCATCATCGGTCAGCTTGATGCTACATGTTGTTTTTATTCTGAGACTCAGAATGAAAGAGCACACCTACTTAGCTGGATTTGCTAGCCTTGCAGTAGAGTGAAAAGAGTGATGCAGCACCAAATGAAGACTTTAAAATATTTTTTTAAAAAATGTTACAGGTGAGATCCACTCTATTTCATTAGCCAAAGCAATCACACGGTCAAGCCTAAAGTGTGATCTTCCCATTAAAAAGGATGAATAATCATTTTTGAGCCATAAATAGTATTTTTTTATTTTAAATATTTTATTATTTTGACTACTAATATCTATGAAGCTTATATTTTGCAAGCACATATTGATATTATACACGTAACATTGTGGTGCAGTGTTTAGTTAATGCCATCCTGTAGCCATAGTCCTCCATTTTGTGATGTACTATAATTCCTAGCTTCTGTGCCTGTGGTCATGGTCCCATTTTGGAGTGAGTTGTCTGTTATATTGATGAGGCAGAATTAAAGCAGGATGTATCTTGAGTTGCCACCTTAACAGAGGATGTGACTAAAGTCATCATCCCTAGTTTTCTTGAGGGTATGGTCTGCCTCCAATATATGTGAATTCTCTGACAAATTCTCTCTTGCTCTGGATACTGCATTTTGCTTGTCATAATTTCACCTCTGGTTCATGGAACTTGAGATAGCAGCCTGTTGTTTGATCCACCAATTTGGGTTTGTTGGCCCCTGAAACCAAGTGAATGAGAATTATCCGTACTGATGCTTGTTTGAGACTTGCTAGCCTCTGCAACTGCATGAGCCATTTTCTTCGTGGTTCATGAGTTCTGTAAGACATTACAAACCCTGAGATGGGTGGAAGAGTACTGAGGGGAAGAGGAGTAGTTGATGTTAGAGATGATGACGTGATACAGCAGTTTGAAAAAATTGGATATTTGGGACATCTTTAACTTCGGTCTCATAGGGACCAGCTTTAGGCTGATGCTCTCAAAATAAATTATTCAAGCAGATTGGGGCTGTTTTAAGTATCTTGATACTTCTTTATCTTCTTTAACAATTAGAATTACCCTAAGAGAAGACTAATCTTAAAAATGGCTAAGAAAACACAACATGATGGCTTTTGTTGTTGTTAGGTCTCGTGGAGTCTTTTCCTACTCATAGCGACCCCATGCACTGCAGAATGAAACACTGCCCAATCCCGTGCCAGCTCCACGATCCCTGCTATACTTGAGCCCATCATCGTAGCTACTGTATCAATCCATCTCGTTGAAGGCCTCCCCCTCTTTCATTGACCCTCCACCCTACCAAGCATGACATCCTTCTCCGGAATGATCCCTTCTGACAACATGACCAAAATAGGTGAGAAGAAGTCTGGCCATTTTCGCTTCCAAGGAGCATTTTGGGTGCACTTCCTCCAGGACAGATCTGTTAGTTCTTTTAGCAGTCCATGGTACTTTCAGCATTCTTTGCCAGCACCACAACTCAAAAACATCAACTCTTCTTCAGTCTTCCTTATTCATTGTCCAGCTCTCACATGCATACAAGGTGATTGGAAATACCATGGCTTCTGTCAGGCGTACCTTAGTCCTGAAGGAGACATCCTTGCTCCTCAGCACTTGAAACAGTTCCTTCACAGTTGACTTTCCCAATGCTACACATCATCTAATGTCCTGACTGCTGCTTCCATTGACATTGACTGTATAACCAAGCAACATGAATTCTTTGAAAACCTCAATCTTCTCTCCATTTATTGTGATGCTGCTCATTGGTCCAGTTGTGAGGATTTTTGCTTTCTTTATATTGAGACGTAATCCATACTGCAGACTGTATTCTTCAACCTTCATCAGTAAGTGCCTCAAGTCATCCTCACTTTCAGCAAGAAAAGTTGTATTGTCTGCATATCTCAGGTTGTTAATGATTCTTCCTCCAATCCTGATGTCATGTTTTTCTTCAAATAGTCCAGCTTCTTGGATTATTTGCTCAGCATATAGATTGAATAAGTGTGGGGAAAGGATACAACGCTGACACACTCCCTTCTTGATTATAAACATGTAGTGTCCCCTTGTTCCGTTTGAATGACAGCCTCCTGGTCAAAGTACAGGTTCCTCATGAGTACAATCAAGTGTTCAGGAATTCCCGTTCTTCTCAATGTTATCCATAATTTGTCATGATCCACACAATCAAATGCCTTTGCAAAGTCAATAAAACAGAAGTAAACATCTTTCTGGTATTCTTTGCCTTGAGCCAAGATCCATCTGACAACAGCTATGATATCCCTTGTTCCATGTCCTCTTCTGAATTCAGCTTGCACCTCTGGAAGTTCTATGTCAACATACTGCTGCAAACATTTTTAAATTATCTTCAGTAGGATTTTACGTGCATGTGATATTAATGATAGTGTTCTATAATTTCCACATTCTGTGGGATCACCTTTCTTTGATAGGCTTTTATCCTATCAAATTTTACATAATCCTAGCCCAAAGATTATTAGTATATTGTACAAACAGGTATTTTTCATGGTTCACTTTTTGATTATAAGCTTATAAAAGTGTCAAGGCAATTTATTAAATAGTGTGAGAGTAAGGTAGCACGCAATTCCCACAAAAACAAACTCTCTGCCATCAAGTCCGATTTGACTTATAGCAACTCCCACTGAGCTACCAAGGCTGTAAATCTTTATGGAAGTAGATCATCTTGTCTTTCTTCTGCAGAGCAGCTGGTGGGTTCAAACTACTGACCATTTGGTTAGCAATCAAATGCCCTAACCACTGCATCACCACATGCAATTAGGAACCTCATATATATATTTTTTCTTTTTAATTTCTCTACAGATTTAGGAGTGTCTTGAAGTGAAGTATAGTTTTTGAATTCCTGTTGAGGCAGATGCTATCATCGTCTAGTCCATATCTTGTGTGTGCCCACCCGAAGACTTCTAATTTCCAGCACATAGACTCCTGGACTTATAGCTTCTTTTGTGACTGGATTCTACCGGCCTATGTGCTAGACTGGCTGGAAGTGCCAAAGAGGTTACATCCACTATATTGTGCCATATATTTAATAACATTACCCTCTAAGTGAAGTGACTCTGAGACTTGTTTTACAGTGGTTCTCAAAGTTCCTTACTGGGATTGAGCCCCAGCTCACAGAATTACCTCCTTCACCCCTCTTTCATTAGCTTTCTTCCTTCACAGTTTTACATTCCCACTTTGCTGCCGATGTGTCCTGTAATCATTCAAATAAACTATCTGCACTCATGTTCTTATCTCAGATTCTACTTATGTGGAAATTCGATCTAAGACATCTATCTTATAAATTAGGTTTGAATTATAATGGTTACTCAATGCACATGTTCCCAGTAATGTTCCCAAAATGGTAGAGAAGGAAGTGAATGTTTTCCTAAGGAATATTACTCAATAGAAAATGTAAAAGAAGTTTAAGTTTAATTTAGTTCAGTGTGTTTAATAATATCACCTTCTTATAATTTAATATTTTAAAAGTGTATTGTGCCATATATTTTCCAGGCACTATTCTAGAAATCTCTGATACAAGAAGAACAAGAAAGACAGTTATGTTTTCCTGGAATTCATATTATAGTTAGAAGGTATGGATACTGTATATAATGGAAAGAGAGAGAAAGTCTCTGAAGTTATTAAACCAATTATATTTAGAGGGTAGAAGATGAAAGGTCTCCCTGAGAATAATTTGGTCTGAAAGGAGTCACCTATTTCAAGAACTTGCATCAAAACTTTCCAGGAGGAATGACAGCAAGCACAAAGGTCCTGATGCAGCAAAAACAAAACAAAACAAAACAAAAAAGTCATAATAGATTGGTAGATGTTTGGCATAGAAAGCAGAAAGGTAGGAGCAGAGTGAGATCAGAGAGCGTGATTCCAGATGAGGTCCAGGGGCTAGTGGCCAAGCCACGGGGTGTCTGGTGGACTCTGGTGAAAAATTTGGCTTCCTTCATCAGGAGCCCAGCTGTGTTAGTTCCTCGGGTTGCCAAAACAAATTATCAACAGAAATTTATTGTCTTACAGTTCTGGAGGCTAGAATGTCAGAATTCCAGGGTATCAGCAGGAGTGTCCTCTCTCTGAAGGCTCTAGGGAAGATCCTATCACATATTTCCCACTTTCTGGTATCCCCCACCATTCTTTGGTTTGTGACAAGGTAACTCCAGTCTCTGCCTCTGTCTTCTCTTGCATCTATTTACCTATGTATCTCTTCTCTTTTTATAAGGTCACCAATCATTTTAGATTAAGGCCCATCTTGTTCCAGTATGACTTCATGTTAACTAATTATATCTGCAAAGACACTATTTCAAATAAAGACACATTAAACAACTCCAGGAGTTAGGATTTCCACCTATGACAGTAACCCAGTTCTCTTCTATCTCCTTTTGAAGCTGTTCCCAATGCTCACCTTCTTTAGAACTTTCATAGATGTACATACACCCTTAGCAATTGCTATATAAAGCTCTGAATCACAGTATTTTTGTTTGTTTGTTTGTTTTCTATGTTTTATCTTCCAATGGATGTTACACCTTAGAAGTCAAGAGCTATGAGTCTTTGGTTCCTCTATACATGGGAGAATTTTGTTGGATCACCTTTCTCTGAAATGGACACAAATATGGATTTCTTCCAGTTGGTTGGCCAGGTAGCTGTCTTCCAAATTTCTTAATATAGGTGAGAGAGCACTTCCACTGTTGCATCTGTTTGTTAAAACACTGCTATTAGTATTCTGTTGATTCCTGGAGACTTGTTTTTCACCAATGCCTTCAGTGCAGTTTGGACTTCTTCCTTCAATGTCTTTGGTTTTTGATCAAATACTACCTCCTGGAATAGTTGAATGTTGTTGACCAATTATTGTTGGTTCTGTGTCTGCATGTATGCCTTCCATCTTCTCTTCATGTTTCCAGTGTTGTTCAATATCTTGCCCACAGAATTGTTCAGTATGGCAACTCAAGGCTTGAATTTTTTTTTTTCTTCTTCAGTTCTTTCACCTTGAGAATGCTGAATGTATTCTTCCTTTTTCATTTCCTCACTCCAAGTTTTTGCACATTTCTTCATAATGCTTCACTTTTCTTCTCAAGCTACCCTTTGAAGTCTTTTCAACTCTTTTATGTCAACATTTCTTCCTTTCACTTTAGCTGTCTGTATTCAAGGGCAAGTTTCAGAGTCTCTTCTGACATTCATTTTGGTCTTTTATTTTTTTCTGTCTTTTTAATGACCTTTTTTTTTTTTTCTCTATGTACAATGTCTTTGATGTCACCCCACAATGAGTCTGATTTCCAGTCATTAGTTTAGAATGCATCAAATCTATTTTTAAGATGGTCTCTAAATTCAGGTGAGATATACTCAAGTACATGCTTAGGTTCTCATGGACTTGTTTTAATTTTCTTCATCTTCTATTGAACTTGCATATGAGTAACTGATGGTCTGTTCCACAATTGGCCTCTGGCCTTGTTCTGAGTGATGATATTGAGCTTCTTCACTGTCTTTTTCCATATAAATAGTTCAGTTGATTCCTGTATATTCCATCTGGTGAAGTACATGTGTATAGTCACTGTTTATTATCTAATAATATCATTCATATCACACACAAGCAAAATTTTGCTAAAAATAATTAAAAAAATAATTGTAGCAGTACATTGACAGGGAACTTCAGTAGAAATTCAAGCCAGATTCAGAAGAGGACATGGAACTTGGAATATTATTGCTCATGTGAGATTGATCTTGGCTGAAAGCTGAGAATACCAAAAAGATGTTTATCTGCATTTTATTGACTATGCAAAGACATTTGACTGTGTAGATCATAACTAGTTATAGATAACGGTGAGAAGAATGGGAATTCCACAACATTTCTTTGTGCACATGACAAAACTCTACACAGATAAAAAGGCAGTTGTTCAAACAAGACAAGGAAATACTTCATGGTTTAAAATCAGGAAAGCTGTATGGAAGGGTTGTATCATTTCATCATATTTATTCAATGTGTATACAGAGCAAATAATCTGAGAAGTTGGACTATATGAAAAAGAAAATGGCATCAGAATTGAAGGAACATTAATTAACAACCTGAGATTTAGATGACACAACCTTGGTTGCTGAAAATGAACAGGACTTGAAGCACTTACTGATGAAGATCAAAGACTATAGCCTTCACTATGAATTACACCTCAACATAAAGAAAACAGAAATCCTCACAATGGGATCATTAAACAACATCTTGATAAATGGAGAAATGCTTGAAGTTGTCAAAGACTTCATTTTACCTGGATCCACAATCTATATCCATGAAAGCAGCAGTCAAGAAATCAAATGACATATTGCATTGGAAAATCTGCTGCAAAATATCTCTTTAAAGTGTTAAAAAGCAAATATAACATTTTGAGGACTAAGGTACACCTGACCCAAGTCATGGTACTTTCAATTGTCTTGTATGTGTGTGACAGTTGGACAATGAATAAGAAAGAATGAAGAGTTGATGCCTTTGAATTGTGGTGTTGGTGAAGAATACTAAATATACCACAGACTACCAGAGGAACAAACAAATCTGTCTTGGAGGTACAGTCAGAATGCTCCTTAGAATCAAAAGTTGGAAGACTTTGTTTGTCTAACACACTTTGGACATGTTATCAAGAAGAACTAGTCCCTAGAGAAGTACATCATATCTGGAAAAGTCAAGGGTCGGTGAAAAAGAAGAAGACCCACAATGAGATGCAATGACATTGTGGCTTCACCAATGGGCTCAAACATAGCAAAGAATGTGATGATAACCCAAGACTTGGTAGAGTTTCATTTTCATAGGATCACTATGAGTTGGAACCAACTCAACTGCATCAAACAACAATATCACACATAGGTGCAAGCTGGTATGAACAAAGGGGGTGTGCAGTAAATATATATATATATATTTTTTTTTGCAAAATAGAGGGAACAACAGTTAACTGTTCTCCACCAGTGCCAAAAATTCTTTACTATGCTGTTTCCATAAAGCTTCAAAACCCACTTTGTGTGGCACAAGTTGTTAACCAAGGCCTTGTCAAGTTGACTTATCATTGAACTTGATGGCTTTGAACCAATTTTTGTTGTTGTTGTTGTTAAGGGCCTGCATGTTAGAGTGTATGGAGAATGAGGAGTACCATATTGTATATCAAAGTATAATTCCACAGCCATAAATATGACTTTTTTTTTTTTTTAGGATTTGGGTGAAGATTTACAGAGTAAATTCACTTTTCATACAGCAGTTCACATATACTTTGTCTCATGTC
>NW_006921816.1:3908407-3917975 GCF_000298275.1 Orycteropus afer afer | reverse complement strand
TTAATTGGTTTCCCTTTTCTTTGTTGAAGAGGGTCTGTGCAATCCTTTTGCCTAGTCCGCCATCTTGCCCCGCCTAAATATGACTTTTACTGAGACCCTATCATAAGATAGGTGCTATACTGAATGCTTTATAGGTGTTTCTTGTTAAATTATCAAACAACCCTATGAAATCACAGCCAGTATGTGGGAAAATCAGTCATGAGATAGGCTGACAGAACCCTGAGCCCCATTCTTAACCATTAGCCTTACTTACCTCAGGTTGTCTGAGAAGAAATGCACGCACACACACACACAAAACCCCAGTTATTTGCATTTTACTTTTGTTCTTAAGCCTATGTACACATCCAGCACCTTCTCCTTGGGGCAGGTTATATTTTAAATATGGGAGGAAATCTGATAATATTCTAACATTTACGGGACCAAAAGATTCAAACTTTTAGAAATTAATTTATCGAGCTGTATTACCTTCCTGATTTTCAAAACAAATTATTTTCAAATGACCATTGACACACTTTTAAGGCCCAAAGAACTAAATAACAAACTAGGACTAAGAACAGGTCTCTCTATTTGGCTGGAGCAACAGATGAAGAAGGAGAGTGAAGAATGTTGCTGTTGTTGTGATGTGACGTCGAGTCGGCCCCGACTCATAGCGACCCCTCCTTGGGTTGCCGAGGCAGCATCACTATGGAAGTAGATTGCCCAACCTTCCTTCCGAGGAGTGACTGGTGGGTTTGAACTGCCAGCCTTCTGATTAGCAGTCAAGTGCCTTAGGCACTATGCTACCAGAGCTCCTACAGAGGAGAAAATGCTTTGTGTGGTTAATTGCCTCCATGAACAACTGCCTCCTTTGCTGCCATAGCAGAACTACATGGTGCCCAATTACCCTTACTGCACAATTTGATAAAAGATTTCATAGAAAAATCTCAATCAAAACGGGGATAAAGCAGAACAGAATTTCAAGTTATCATGGATTCTAGATATTTTGGAGCCATGGAGAGTGGATGAAACCCTGAAACTATTGTCCTGACATAATCTTTAAACTTAAACCAAAAATATCCCCTGAAATTACCTTAAAATCAAACACTAGTTTATCTTAACCAGTAAAAAATGTCTTTTTTGAGCATCACACGTTTATAAGAATTATCTGTATGGCATCAAATTGACAACAGCAACTTGAAAGATTGGAAGGGATGCTTAGGGAGCAGTGAGATTTTATTAAGGTGGGGGAAACAACTTAGAAAAAGAGGATGAGAGTGGTCCCACAACTTAAAGAAAGTGATCAGTGCCGCTAAATTGTCCATGTAGAACTTACACTTTTACCGTGTACATTCTCAACAAGAAAATAAATAAAATTAAAAAAAAAAAGCAATTTTTTTTTCTGAGATCAACTAACAAACTTTAGTTCTTAAGTGAAGCATACTATACTGAAAGAAATTGTATCATTATGCCAATATTTATAATAAAAAATATATATGTATGCTTTTTCATTTAGGAAGAGAAAACGTTTATAAAGAGGTTTCGCTAAGGCATTTGATAATGGTCATTATTGGCTTTTTGAATAATTGGAGTTTGGATAACATCTGAACTAATGGTAGTTAATATCCAAATGGGGCAATCCAATGTGTAAACTTATTTTTATTTTTGAAAAGGCTAAATTTAAAAAGAGGATTTGTAAGAAAACTGAAAGTATAAATTGACCATGTATTTTATTAACAATGTGAATGATAGGAATGGTATGTTAAACAAGAATTTATTTCACAACTTAAGTTAAAACCAGCTTCATCAAATTGTAATTCATCTTAGCTAGGTATGACAACCATGGTAATAATTTCCTCAGCCCCTGACAACCTGGACAAAGACCTGGTCATGTGGCTGTAGTTAGTCAGTGATGGTCATGGACATAGTTTTAAGTCTGTGCCTCTTAAGTAAGGTCAAAAGCACATAAGAAGTTATGTGAAGTTATAGGCTAGAAATGTCAGTTTCCCCTAGTAGAATGTAAATTAAAGAATCATTTTATGCGAAAAAAAATCACTAATATATGATGAAGTAGCAAGCAAAAATAGCATAAATTTTAGAGACAAAGTGTGTTGTTATTCTTGGTATTTGCTGTCAAGTTGGCCTTCAACTCAGGGCAGATTCATGCACAACAGGACTGGACGTTTGTGAACCATAGGGTTTTCACTGCCTAGTTTTTTGTAGTAGATCACTGGGCCTTTCTTTCTTATTTGTCTTGGTCTGAATGTTCTGCTAACACCTGTTCATCTTAAATGCAACACACAAGCCTCCACTGACTGATGAGTGATGACTGCACTCTGGTCATTGACTAGGATTCAAACCTTGGTCTTCTGGATGGAACGCTAGAATTCTACCATTTAACTATCACTGCCCCACAAAAGACATAACATAGGCTTTAAAAACAAAAGACATATGTGGAATGCCTAGATTCAGGATTCAATGGGTTGAGAATGGCAATTGTTCAATTTTCTCTCCTGTTTGGAAAGAAATCCAACTTATTGCTTAAGACCCAAACTTAGCTAGATTGTCACAGTTGGAATCCTCAGTTTGTTATAACCTTACTTTGTGACCTTGGGAAAATTATTTTACTTCCCTGTGTCTCAGTTTTCATCTGTAAAATGAAGATAATAATAGTACATCCCTTACAGAATTCTTGTAAGGTGTTCAGAAGTGTTCTTGGCACATTTTTGTTGTTATTGTTCGGTGCTACTGAGTTGGTTCTAACTCGTAGTGACCCTATCTATGTGCAATAGAATGAAATCCTTCCCAGCCCTGTGTCACCCTCACAATCATGGCCATGATTGAGCCCATCGTTGCAGCCACTGTAAGCCACTTACCTGGAACATAGTAAGTGCTTTCACGTGTTTCTTTAATAAATTAAATTTCAATTGGAGTTCAGTAGTAACAAAGTTTGAGAAACTTTAATTTCTATCAACATGGGGAGTCCTGCTCTAGAAATGGTTGGAAGATATGCCTGCAACCCTATTTCTGCTGCTCCAATTTTGCTTTCCTTTCTCTCCTTCACCTTCTGGTCAATTTATCTGTTACTATATTTATAATAGCACTCTCAACAAGCACATGAGCTCATCTTTTGATTTCAAATACTCTGTTTGGTTTTTTTTTTTCAGTTTTACTATATATTCCAAAAAATATAGATGAGTCTCAGAGCGGTGTTTCTCAAACTTTAATGTGAATATATGTTGCTTGAGGATATAGTTAAAATATAAATTCTGATTCAGCAGGTCTGAGCCAGGGCCTCAGATTCTACATTTCTAACCAGCTTCCAGATAAAGCTCTTGCTGCTGGCTTAGGACAATACTTTGAGTAGAAAGACCCTGGTATATTTTTCAAAAAATTAAAAAATATCCACCACCAATTAAAATATGTGTTTCCGCAGTGGGCCTGTTGTACATGGGGCCACCATGTATTGGAGCCAACTCAGTGGCAACTAACAACAACAACAACAACAACAAGCTCACAACCCATAGGAAATTATCACACAACACTGAAGCTGATAAAACACTCTGTTGTAGCATGCATGCACACGCACTGCCATCGAGTTGGATCCAACTCATAGCGACCCCTCCTTGGGTTTCCAAGGCAATATTACTATGGAAGTAAATCGCCCAACCTTCCTTCTGAGGAATGACTGGTGGGTTTGAACTGCCAGCCTTCTGGTTAGCAATAAGTCAAATGCCTTAGCACTTTGCCACCAGAGCTCCCAATTAAATGCTCTAGCAGACATTTTAAATGTCTACCCATCTACTCCTTATATACTCTGCTGAGAAGTGAGCATAGATGTTTCAAAACATCACCCCCAAATTGATTTGTTCCATAAAAATTTGACAGTGGAATTTTCAGAGTATTTGTGTTTCAGAGTTCTAGGCAGAGGATCTTTCTTGGACTCAGAAGCATATGGCTGCCCTGTGGGTGGTGTCCTAAGTGGGTGAAAAAAGCATGATTCACCAGCAGTCACACATAGGCTTTGCCAACCTAAGGCAGGGCCCTCACCAGGGGAGGAGAGATGAGAATTGTCAGGAGGAGAGAAGAAGCAGGAACCCCCTTCCTTGTGCTGTGCCAGCATTTCAAGGCTCTGCCCATGGCTGAATTATTAACACAATTCAGAAGGAAATGTTTACAGAATATTTCTTTGTGGAAAACTTGCAGGAATACTCTTTTCACCCTCTCACTGAGTTCTGTGAGAACACATAAACAATATTATGAGGTTAATGGACCCATAAAATCATCAGTAGTTTTTCAACATTAAAAATTGCATGCAATAATTTGCTCTTTGGATATTTGTCAAGGGACCAGCTGCTGAAAACTTCTTCCTAGGAAACTTTTCTCCTTCCCAGGAAAAATTTGAAACCTCACCTTAAAAATAATAGTTATTTCAAGTATTAAAATTTTGAAGATTACAAGGCAACATTATAACATATCATTTTTTTTAGGAAATATGAAGATACAAAAATAAAATACAGATATAGAAAACATACTGTGATAGTGAAGGTTGTGTGTCAACTTCTCTGAGCAAAGATTCTCAGTAGTTTAGCAGTTTTGATGTAGTTATCTCCGTTGATGAAATCTGATATAATGTAATCACCTCCATAATGAGATCTGCTATGAGCAGCCAATCAGTTGAAAGGGAGCCTCCTCAGGGGTATGACCTGCTCCCAATATATATATATATATATATATATATATATATATATCCTGGCAAAGTTCTCTGGCTTTCTGCTGGATCTAGATCTCACATCTAATTCATCACCTTCTCCAGTTCCTGAAGTTGAACAACTAGCCTGCTGTATTGCCTGCTGATCTTGCAATTGTTGCCTTTGGATTTGTCAACCTCTGAAGCCAGCAGCCTCTGTATTGCCTGTTGATCTTAGGTTCATCGTCCTTTGCAGCTACACGAGTCAAGAAAAGACTCCAACTTGATGTTTGAACCACAGACTTGGGACTTGCCAGCCTCTATAACTTCGTGAGCTATTTCCTTGAGGTAAATTTTTCTCTCTCTTTCATATACATAAAAGCTTCACTGATTTTACTTCTCTAGAGAAGTCAGCCTAAAATACATACATTAAGGGATTAAGCATATTTCATGCCCTGAGCAAACTGTGCTAGATATTATAGAATATTTTCTTTCCCTAGATTTTGGATCTTCTGAGTGACTGAGTCCAGGGAGTAATAAACATCCAGGAAGTTTTTTTTTTTTCTAAGAGTCAGTGACCCACACTAATGGGCACCTATGTCCAGAAAATGCCATCTGCTGTTCCTGGCAGTGACCAAGGTTGCAGGTTGAAGTCTTTCTTCAACACCACTGGCTCCTGGGGCTCAACCATCAGGGCTTTGGAACAGGTAGCTTGTCCACAGCTTGCTTATTCATACTCTGCAAAAGAACAAGTCTTAGGACAACTTGATTAATATCTCACTATCTTTGACCACTGCTCTGATTATTGTTATGTCTTTAAAATAACCTAGAACACCATTTATAGTGCAGGAAGCTATGCCCCTCAAAGGCCATACCAAAGCAATTTCACTACTATCATGAAATTCCAACTCATAGATGACCCTCATTGGATTTCCAAGGCACTAAATCTTTATAGAAGTAGATCATCCTATCTTCCGTCTGCAGAGCAGCTAGGGGTTTTGAACTGCCAACCAAGAAGCTCACAATCCAAAAGCTTATCTGCCAGTCCAACCTAGGAGTTAGGGCTTTCTCATCTTTAGATAATTGTCTTGGAACCACATCCTTTCCCCTGTATTTCTTTTCACTCTATACCCTTCCTCTTCTCCCCTCTGCAGTCATCTATTCTATGATCCATTTCCACATTCAATAATTCACTAGCAGAACAACTTCTTAATAAAACATTCAAGGACACAAGTTTGGTATTTATGAAAAGGGAAGATAATAGCTGTCTTAGAGAATGATGTCAGTGAAATGATTTTTCAAATGGTAACATTTTTAAATATTAATATCTATTGTTATTATTTGTGTAATGGTTAAAACATTTAGCTGCTAAACAAAGGGTTGGTGGTTTGAACCCACCAGCTGCTCCTCGGTAGAGAGATGAGGTAGTCTGCTTATGTAAAGATTTACAGCTTTGGAAATCCTATGGGGCAGTTCTACACGGTCCTCTAGGGTCTCTATGAGTCACAATTGAATTGAGTACAGTGAGTTTGGTTTTATTTATTGCTATCATTTGATTAGGAAACAGTAAACAAAAAAATATTCTAAGGAGTGATCTTATGCTAAATTCTTTAGAGAAGCAAAACCAATGAAACATATATATATATATATATATACCAAACCCATTGTCATCAAGTCAATTCTGACTCACAGCAACCCCCAATGGGTTTCCAAGGCTGTAAATCTTTACAGAAGTAGATCTTCTTTCCATGTAACAGCTGGTGGGTTTGAACCACAGACTTTATTTTTAGTAGACAAATGCCTTACCCATTGTGCCACCAGAGCTCCATGAGAGAGAGAGAGGGAAAGAGAGAGAGAGAGAGAGAAAGAGAGAGAGAGAGAGAGAGAGAGAGAGAGAGAGAGAGAATGAGAGAGAGAAATTGAGAGAGAGAGATTTATCTCAAGGAAATGGCTCATACAGTTGTAGAGGCTGGCAAATCCCAACTATGAAGGCCAGATATCATGCTGGAGGTTTCTCCTGATTCCCAAAGCTGCAGGGGCTGATGAACCCAAGATGGGAACACAATAGAGCAGGCTGCTGGCTTCAGAGGTTAATGAATCCAAGGTTGGCAGGTAAGATGGCAGGCCACTTGTTCAAGTCCAGAAACAAGAGATGATAATGAGCCAGATACAGGATCCACAATGAGCAAAAAGGCAAAGATTTTTGCCCGGATGTCCATATATTTTGGAAGCAGGCTATACTCCTCTGAAGAAATTTCCTTTCAATTGATTGGCTGCTTACAGCAGATCTCATCATGGATATGATCATTTTATGTCAGATATCATCATCATGGGGAATGACAATATCATAACTGTTAAACCACTGAGAATCATTGCCCAGCCAAGCTGATACACAACCTTAACCATCACAGGACCATAGTCCATTTGGAAATTTCTAACAGGAGTTGAAGCTTCTAAAAGGACTACAACAACTCTTTGTAACTTTTCATTTGATGCAAATATTCTGTCTCCTGGAGTTACTATCAGATAACTACGTGTAGTAATTAACACAGCAGCAAGAAGTTTTTCTCTCTTTTATTATTATATTTTCTTTGATTTGCTTCATTCTGTGTTTCTTCCTGAATTTTCTTTTTCTTTCCCTCCCTTTCTGTTCTTTTCCCATCCCTTCTCCCATTTTTCCTAATCCTGCTCCAGTGTTTAACTTTTCTTTTTCCCCAGAATAAACATGTGAAAATCTTGTTTGGTTTGTTAAAAGCAACATTTATAAGTTATTTAATGAGTTATGAATGGTTTGAGAGTGTCCAAAATGATCACAGTTCAGGTACCACAGTGGCATGGTTGATGCTTGACTACTAATATGAAATTTGACAGTTCAAACTCATCCAGAGGCACCTGAGAAGAAGGCCTGATTTGCTTTAGTAAATACTAGGAGCTCTGGTAGCGTAGTGCCTAAGACACTTGACTGATAACCAGAAGGCTGGTGGTTCAAACCCACCAGCCACTCCTCAGAAGGAAGGTTGGGCAATCTTCTTTCGTAGTGATATTGCCTCAGAAACCCAAGGAGGGGTCACTATGAGTTGGTTCCCACTCGATGGCACATAACAACAACAGACACAAAAACTCTATGGCGTAGTTCTACCTTGTAACATATGGAGTATTGTAAGTCAGAGTCACTCAACAGCATTTTTATATTTTTTAAAAATTTTTAATGGTAGTTATTAGTGCCAGTGTTTTCAACTCTTTGCTTTCTGGGAATATGGTAGCACTGCAGCTCCTAGGTCACTTGTGGTTGAGTGAGGCCATGTAACTAGTTCTGGCCAATAAGATATAAACAAATGAGCTATAAATGTCTCTTCATGGCTAGAAAAATCTAATTGTCTGTACAAGACCCTCAAGAACTAAATCCCTCTGTGTTCTGGTTACCTAGTGCCGCTCTAACAGAAAAATACCACAAATGGGTTGGCTTGAACAAACAGGACTTTATTATATTTGGAGGCTTTAAGTCCAAGTTCAAAGTTCCAGGCTCTAGGGACTGTGTGAAAGCCCCCTGACTTTGGCCTTCAGCTCTGCCTCTTACTCCCTGCCCACTGAAGCTAGAGGCATCAGACAGCTACTGGCTGCTAAGGTTAAGAAGCCCAAGATCAACAAACAAAATGGCACGGTCCTGATGTTACCAAACAACAAGGCAGGTCATTAACTCAAGTCCATTGAAAGTCCCCAGGTCGGCAGAACATGGCAGGCTGAACAACCTCTCAGCTATATGCAGGGTTCAAGCGTGCCATAAGCTAGTGGCCATTCCCAAAGCTGCTTCTTATATACAAGAAGCAAACCACATCCTTAAAGCAGCTACTCTAATACATTCCACCATGTAGTTAATTACCAATCTTACCATGGGGAATAACTACATCCAGTTGCCCAGCCACTCAACCAGGACTAGCCATGTTAACACACAAACTTAATTACCACACTCTGGTATAACAACTGGTGACGTGTGAAATGATACCTATTCTATCAGTCCAGGCCTGTGAATAATAAGAAGGAGAAGATCTTCTAAGAGACCTGTGATGGGCTTGCATTACAAGTGAGAAATAAAACTAATTTCTTAAGACATCAAGATACTGTAGGTTTTTTGTTTTTGTTTTTAAATTGTAACCACGGTATAAATTAGTCTATACTGACTGATATATTCATTAAACTATTAACATCTCTAGGGAAGGTAAGATGGAAGGAAGTTGTATTTCTTTAGTGGTTATTGTTTTTCTTAGCTTGCTGCTTTCACAACAACAAATCATTATTTTTAATTATAGGTCCAAAGACTTAACTATACCTATTTCAGTATTTAAAAAATTGCTTTGTAGTACTATGAATGGGATCTCTGATACATAGTGCTTAAGGCATTTATTTGACTTCTAACCAGAAGGCTGACAGTTCAAACCCACTAGCCAATTTTTGGAAGGAAGACTGGGTAATCTACTTCCATAGAGATACTGCCTTGGAAACCCAAGGAAGGGACACTATGAGTCAGATTCGACTTGATAACAGTGAGTTTGGTCTTGATGAGTACTATAAATCTATTATCACTGTTTAAAAACATAGTGGTCTTTAAGGAAGCAACTGAGTCAGTGATAAGGGTTGGACTAGAACTCAGGTCTTTAGACTTCCTCTACTCACTGTTGGGGACTCCTGGAATGATGCAGACTGGCTGCTTACTAAAAGGTTAGAGGTTTGAGTATTCCCAGAGATTCCTTGGATAAAGAGTCTGTGACTCTATTTCTCAAAAATCAGCCATTGAAATCCCTATAGAGCCAGTTGTACTCTGACACACGTGTGTCACCATGTGTCAGAATCCACTCAACTGGTTTTACTTTTAGTCATGCTGGACTCCATTCTAAGAAAAATACT
>NW_006921816.1:3896690-3904385 GCF_000298275.1 Orycteropus afer afer | reverse complement strand
CACCAGCCACTCCTCGGAAGGAAGGTTGGGCAATCCTACTTCCGTAGTGATACTGCCTCGGAAACCCAAGGAGGGGTCGCTATGAATCGGGTTTGACTCGACGGCACATAACAACAACAACCAGCAGTTGGAAATCTCCAAGCCGCCTGTACTGTCAGGGTCACTCAGTTTGTTGTCAGACCGCAGCTCCATATGTCTCCTTTTTTTGGTATTTTCACGCAAATTCTTCTGCTAATTGGGGTTTAGTCCAATTCTGTATCCTTCCCTTCAAGGCTCAGGGGTCCAAGATTATCTTCTATGTCTGTGTTAATTTGTTTCCCTTTTCTTTGTTGAAGAGGGTCTGTGCAATTCTTCTGCCTAGTCCGCCATCTTGCTGGAACTCTCTACTCCATTCTAAGACAAATACTTCCTTTTAACCTTTTCAATTTTTAGTCAAATAGTACATCACAAAATTAAAAAAAAATGTTACTAGGCATGTTAGTAAATAGTCTATGTGATCTTTTAGATCTTTGAATCATTTAAAAAACTGTTATATTTGGAGCAGAAAAATAATGTTGAAATGTAACAATAGCACAATAAAAATTACAAAAATGAAATTTCAAAAATGAAACCCTCTTTCTTTGTCACGAGTGGCATCCACCTGATTTTAATATGTATGTGAAGGTTCTCTCTATATAAATAAACACAAAATTAATTTACATATAATATTTGCATTGCAATTTTACTTACATATTTCAATCTACTCTCTCTCTCTCTCTCTTTTTTTTTTTTATAAAGAATCAACATTGGAACAGATGTGGTACTACATTAGGGGCTAAGAGCCAGCCTAAGAGTCAAGAGACCTGAAGTCTAGAGTTAGTTCAGCTCTTTCAGTTGCAGGATGAGAGACCATGGAGGCAGTTGTTTTACTTCTCAGAACTTTGGTTCCCTTGTTTTTCAAATGAAGATATTGGACTCCATGCCCAAAGGTCAGGAGCTCTAGTAGCATAGTGCCTAAGGCACTTGACTGCTAATCAGAAGGCTGGCGGTTCAAACCCACCACCCACTCCTTGGAAGGAAGAAGGAGCAATCTACTTCCGTAGTGATACTGCCTCAGAAACCCAAGGAAGGGTCGCTATGAGTCCAGTCCTACTCGATGACACAAAACAACAAACCCGAAGATCCCTTCAAACTCTGGTACTCCCTGATTGCAAAACTGTCAGGCTGGAGACAGAATTTTCCAGAGATGGTTCCAGTAAAGAGACTACCATGAGAAGTCTACATTCAGAAATTAAAAAAAATAATATTGAAGCACTAGCAAGAGAGGGAAGTTTTAGTAACCCAGGGCTGAAGGGGTGAGGTGGGGAAATGGTGTTACCAAAGTTCAAGGAGCACTGGTACTCTGAGGAAGGGGACACTGGGAAGGTGCTATAGCTGAAGACATGAATAGAGGGATCCGGTTTCACTTAGAGGTAGACCCAAACAGAGAGGAATTCAGGAAGAAATATCCTGACTTCTGTCCTCCTGCCTTGCAGTATTCTGCCAATACCTCTGTGTGTTCAAACCCAAAATCCAAACCAAACCAAACTCATTGCCATTGAGTTGGATCTGACTCACAGTGACCCCTCCTTGGGTTTCCGAGGCAGTATCACTATGGAAGTAGATTGCCCCATCTTCCTTCCAAGGAGTGGCTGGTGGATTTGAACCACCAGACTTTTGCTTAGTGGTCAAATGCTTTAGGCACTATGCTACCAGAGTTCCCTGCTCAAACCCAACAAGAAGCAAATATCCTGGGTGTTACATACTCTAGACTTCAGCTTTCCAGGGTAAGACCAAAGCAGAGGAGGATGGAGAAGAGATCTTTAGTGGGAGAAGGGAGCAGAGAATAAAATGCATAGATTCTGATATTAGTCCAGTTTTTATTATCTATTTCTTCATTTTTTTTACAATTCAAACAAATTTTAATTTAATGTTTTCTCAGATCTTTCTTGTTCTTGATCATGCATTCCCTGAAAAAACACATCAATAATAATAATAAGTTATTATGCAGCAATGTTTCTGCTAGATTCCTTTTATTTCATCTTTAGCACCATTTCCTTCTACCACCAATCCATCATTTTGTCATACTGAGGTGGCTTGGGTATTGCTATGATGCTGGAAGCTATGCCATTGGTATTTCAAATACCAGCAGTGTCAGACATGGTGAACAGATTTCAGTGGAGCTTTTATCCTAAGACAAACTATGACAAAAGATCTGGTGATCTAGTTCAAAAAATTGGCAGTGAAACTCCTGTGGATCACAATAGAATATTGTCAGATATAGTGCTGGAAGATGAGCCCCTTAGGTGGCAAGGTATTCCAACTACACAGTGGCTGCCACAACAAACACGATCACACCAATGATCATGCAGATGGCACAGAAGCAAGCAAGGTTTTGCCTTGCTGTATATGGGGTTTTTCTATGTCAGAACTGACTCTGTGACAACTAACAGCAACCATCCCATATTTAATCCCTTCTGAGTCTCTGATTAGTGCAAGTGGTTGGGGTTCCAACCTAACCAGTGGTGCTGTCACAGAAGAAAGGCTGGGGATGGGATGTTTCTTTAATGATTACAGTCAAGAAAACCCTATGAAGCAGTTTTACTCTGCCACATGGGGTCACTATAAATTTGAATCAGCTGAAGGGCAGTTGGTTTTGTTGTTGTTAATCGAGTTCACTCATAGTCCATAAAACAATGCCTGATTAATATTTTCACATACCTCTTTAATTCCATTTTGCCCAAATCCAGGCACGATTTTTAAAAACCTCTGTAAAAGTAACATATCTCAAAAAAAATTTCTTCTTAAGGGAAGAAATAAAAGTCATCTTTGAAATTTAAATCATTGTAAAAATAGCAAAGGTGGATGCTATTTATTCTGATTGGATTATGAATTTGCCAGCATTCCTATCTATTCTGGAACTGAGATTAATTTGTGTCAAACCTTAAATTACACATTTGATGTGTGCCAGTATGTGGCATGTATAAACACTGCAGCAATGCTCTCATCTGTGTATATTCCTTCTACTGAACAATTCCACAGGGAGCAGCCCTGGCTCCAACAGAGGGAGGTTTTGCAGAGAATTGCATTTACCTCTTACTCTGATTTCACTTCTTCTCTAGAGCACAGTGTCATTGTTACCAGGTCATACAAGATTCTTCTGCCAAGGAGTGCCATGAAGAAAATCTAAATTTGATTGTGAGCCAAAAAATCCAAAGTGGAAATATAAATGTCAGAGGACTAGAGAACAAATGCCATGTGTCTTCATAGTTATCATTAGCATCAATATTTCATGTACAGCTGTTCTATTCAAACCCACATAAGAAAGAGATGTGGTTGTCAATAACCTGAAGACAAATACAGAGCAAATGTCATCCTGTTCCTGGATTGGCTCCAGGAAGGTATAAGTTGCCTAGTGGAAATAACTTCTTTGCTGCATATTTTTGGAGAAAGCAGAAGGGACTAATACTAAAGTATGGAACAGAAATTGAATCTGTCCTCTCAGAAGACAGAGGGTATGGCTCCATTTGCAATAGGTGAATTGAACTTGACCTTTAAAGCTATGTAATTGAGTCTCTTATTTCTCCAAGGGATGAGAAGCATCCAGATTAATGTACTTGAATCCCAAGATTTGACTCTGCATTGTGGATACCATTTAGCACAAGCTTGGAGCTTCCAAGTCTCAGGAGAAATAGTGGGATTTGCAGCTTCCATCAGTTAGTATGTTGGACACATGTATTCTCTTTCTCACACAGAATGGCAACTGTCCTTTGAGCAAAGTGAGAAGAATAATCATTGCTTCATATTTGTAGATTTAAAGTAGCTTTGACTTTTTTTTTCACTTTTCTCTTCCCACTTCCTCCCTGGGTTTACCATTTTCCTTCATTATTCTTTTTTGTTCTTTCCTGCCATCTCACCTTTATCTCTGAGGGGCAAATGCCACCCTTTTGATCTCATATAGTTGATTGTTCTAATGAGTGTCTACTTCCAACATTTTGAAATTTTCTATTTTAAAATGACTGAATTATTTAGTTTTTTTTTCTCTCTACTTCCATCTCTGTGCAGTTATCGATAGCCATCTGTTCTTGGAATGTACCGTTCCATCAAAGAACAATTGAGAAAATACATCACTCTGTAGTTTTAAACAATAAATATAGAACAGATAAGCAGCAGATAATAAATATAGAACAGAACAGTGTGCTGTTTCTTTTGCTTTAGTCTCATCCCTGACCTTCCTCTCCATTCTCCACATGTTTTCTTCACCCTCCTTATTATTCATCCAAGTATGGGTAGTGCAAATGATTTGCTATTAGCTGTTAACCTAAAGATCGAAAGTTCAGACCCACTCAGCAGCTATTTGGAAAAACAGCCTGGCAATCTGCTTCTGTAAAGATTATACCGAAGAAAACCATATGGAACAGTTTATCAGCCATGCTGGCAGGCAGGCTTCTCCCCTACACCTTGATCCCCCCCAATTGGCCTTTACCCTCCTTAGTTTGTTATGTTGTTGTTATGTGCCATCAAGTGGGACCCGACTCATAGCGACCCCTCCTTGGGTTTCTGAAGCAATATCACTACAGAAGTAGATTGCCCAACCTTCCTTCTGAGGAGTGGCTGGTCAGTTTGAACCGCCAGCCTTCTGGTTAGCAGTCAAGTAAACTCTCCCATAAGTGCCTAGAGGCATCCTACTCCAACAGAAAACCTTCTGCCTGAAGGCATTCAGCCCTATCAATCTGTGGGCCAGCAAGCCTACTATAACCCCTTTTCCCATAGGCCAGGAGGCCCACTGCACCATCTCCCTATGTGGGAGTCCTATTATGAGTTGATTTGTGTCCCTCAGAAAGATATGTTTATGTCCTAACTTTGGGTGCCTGTGAATGTTGCCTTGCTTGGTGGGTTTGAACCACAAACCTGGTTAGCAGTCAAATGGCTTAGGCACTACACCACCAGAGCTCCTTCAAATGCTTTTAGCAGATATAATTAGTTAACATGAGGTCATACTGGAGTAGGGTGGGCCCTAATCCTATATGACTGGTGACCTTATAAAAAGAAGAGAACAGAAAAAAAGACAGACAGACACAGAAGGAAAAGAGTCATAAGAAGGCAGAGACAGAGATTGGAGTTATAACTGTCACAAACCAAGGAATGTCTGGGGCTATTAGAGGCTGGAAGAGACAAGGAAGAAACTTCTCTATAGCCTTCAGAAAGAGCATGGCCCTGCCAACACTGGAATTCAGACTTCTAGCTTCCAGAGCCATGAGACAATAAATTTCTGTTGTTTTAAGTCACCTACTTTGTAGTATTGGTTACACCAGCCCTAGAAAACTAATACAAGCCCTGAATATTAATAAGATAAATGATTTCCACTGGAATAAATATACAGGAGGATTTGCTTGTATTTTTAAGGTTGAGGCCAATGTTATTGATGATTTAATATTCAATGCTAGATACTTCAACCCGCACTATAGCTGATGGGGTGAAAAGCAGGTATTGTTAATATTTTTTTGCCAATGAAGAATTGCCACAATTATTTTTCACTTATAGGGCCTATGTATGGGTGCTCTGGTGGTGTAGTGCTTAAGGCATTTGACTGCTAACCAAAAGGCTGGCAGTTCAAGCCACTCCTCAGAAGGAAGATTGGGCAATCTACTTCCATAGTGATACCTCCTCAGAAACCCAAGGAAGAGTCTCTATGAGTTGGATCCAACTCAATGGCAAGTCAGAGTTTTGAGGGCCTATGTATTGAAATAATTGGTCTAATAAAAGAAATTTAATTCTTTAATGAACTATTTTTGTTTGCTAATTTCAATTTTTCAGTCAGATACAACTATCAATGGAGCTTCTGATCAGCATGTGATAATAAGTATTACCATATTGGGTTTCTGTGATTTTCAGCCCAAACAAAATAGACTTGTCCTTTTATTTAATCCATGTGGCTATGCCTCAAGTAAATATGTGATTTCCACATGGCTTTTTGCTCTTAATATTTATTTATTTAGCCTGAAGTTCTATATTATTAGGTTAGGAATGACTACTCTATGTTGTGCCATAAGTGATCTGTTTTCTATAAACTTAATCTGTTCTCAATATTAATAATCCTGAGCTACATCTTAGAACAAATTAAAAATGTGAAATTATGGGCATATAGTAAGTTAGATAAAATAAGGATGTCTTCAATTATTTGATTTAGCTTCCAAAATCTAAGGAATTGATAGAGTTATACATTAACTTTTCCTTTATTTTGTTTAATTTTAATTTTTTTCAGGGGAGAAAGCTTTTTTTACTACATGCCAAAGAGTAGATAAATGGAAGAAAGCCTTGGCTGATCATTGTCTGAAAAAAGAGAAAACAGGTCATTTTTATCTGTTTATTTTATTTAATATATTTTTAAAGCAGGTTTAGTTTTAAAGAAAAAATTGAGTAGTAAATACAGATAGTTCCAATATGCCCTCTGTCCCTGAACCCCAACACACATGAAAAATTCCCCCCATTATTAATATCTTGCATTAGTGTGGTACCTTATGTTATTATGAACTGAAGTTGATAGTTTAAATTTAGCCTTATTCTTTGTGTTGTTCAGTCCAACAAGTTTCGACAAATGTGAAATGTCATGTTTTTACCATTAAGGTATCTTACATAATAGTTTCACTGCCCTAAAAATTCCTGTGTTCTATCTATTCATTCCTGAGGAAATTGAAAAGAAAGAGAACAATATGCAGAATGCAGATATTGTTTAATTTTAGTGGAAACACATTCTTAAATCTAAAGAATCTCACTTTTCCCATCCTGCAATCACCGTGGGAGTGTAGAGAGTATTTTAAGTTCCCTGAACTTTAGTTTAAGCTCATGTCCCCTACTGAGCCAGTTAAAGACTTGCTCTCATATTACTCATCAACTCCACAAACACTTAAATGTTTCATATAATTGGGCTAAAACCATTAAAATATTGAATCCAGTTTCAAAATGCTGGTGACAGTGCTGACTCAAGTAACCTTGTGTGTTGAGGAAAGGGTTTGGTGAGAAAAAGGAAGGACTCAAAGCACTTCCATCCATACTCTGTCTTTTTGTATTCTGGAAAAAGTAGCTTACTAAGTAAAGTCAATCTAGTGGACAGATCTCTAAAAGAAGTGTGAGAAATTATCTTTATATAATTATAAACATTTACAACCACAAATAATTTACCCCAAATTCCAACCACTCATATTTGACAAGGATGAAAAATAAATCTTCTGGTACTAGGACTGTTTTTGACTGGTTCGCTAGAGAAGTAAAACCAGTGAAGTGTAGATAGACAAATAGGTAGTTAGGTAGGTAGGTAAGTAAGTAGATAGATGATAGATAGATAGAGATTTATCTCAAAGAAATGGTTCATGAGGTTGTAGAGGCTGGTGAGTTCTGAATCCAGGGATCAGGCATCAGACTGGAAACTTCTGACTCACATGGTTGCAAGGACTAGCAAACCCACAATCAGCAGGTGAGATGACAGCCTGTTGGCTCATGGGGCTGTGGAAACTGGTGAATCCCAGAATCGGCAGGTCAGATGACAGGTTGCTAGCTCAACTCCCCAAAACTGAAGGTCAGATGATGATAAGCCAGATGCAGGATCCAGAGCAATGGAGAGCCTTGCCAGAGAATCCATGTATTTGTATACACACACATACACACACACAGAGACAT
>NW_006921816.1:3893901-3895095 GCF_000298275.1 Orycteropus afer afer | reverse complement strand
ACATCCTCTTCTGAATCCGGCTTGCACCTCTGGAAGTTCTCTGTCAATATACTGCTGCAAACCTTTCTGAATTATCTTCAGTAAGATCTTACTTGCATGCGATATTAATGATATTGTTCTGTAATTAGGGGTTAACAACAACTTTTTTTTTATATTGTTCTGTAATTAGAGGTTAGTATTTACAGCATACAAAATGGAGAATAATTACCTAATATAAAATGGAATATAATTACATCAGATGACAAAACGGAGGATAGTGATGCAATAAAGGAAATCAAGGCCTAGGTAAGTTGACATATAACATTAACCATCAAAGTCCATGTCTTGTCAACTTGACAGCTGTAAATATTTCCTTAAACCATATGTCATCTCTAAATAAAGACAACTGTAAAGTCATACTTATGTCTAACATGAAACAAATAGCATGTTACAACTGAAAATGCACTAACCCTGTTTATATCTTATATTTTATAAGAAAACAAATATATGTGTGTGTGTGTGTGTTCTATTCACACACACATGTATAATAAAACATGAAAGAAATACTCATAAGAATCACAATTCTCATTTCAGCAACAGGTCATGTGATCATAGCTGGCATTTAGAATTATCATCTCCCACCACCAATTTCATATTTCTTTGCCCTCAGCAAGTACCTCACCTGGTCGTGGATCTTTGCCTGGTGGGATGAAACAAACTTACATTCCTGGTGGGTCTGGGCCACTAGTAGTCATGCCAGAATTGGATTGCTGCAGTTTTCCTTTGACTTCAATCACATGACATGGTAGTACTAAGAGATATTCTAAGGAATCTCCAGTATTCCAGCCATACTCTTCTTTATTTCCATTATGTAATATCAGTCTGATTTCCTCTTGGTAATCAGGATCAATCACAACAAACAATATGGTAATTCCCTTCTTTGCCTATTGACCTAGAGTCATGAGGAGCCCAAAGTGGCTAGGTGTTGTTGTTGTTGTTGTTGTTAAGTGCCATCGAGTCATTTCCGACTCATAGTGACCCCATGCACAGCAGAATGAAACACTGCCCTATCCTGCGCCAGCCCCACAATCCCTGCTATACTTGAGCTCATCATTGCAGCCACCATATCAATCCATCTTGTTGAAGGCCTCCCCCTCTTTCGTCAACCCTCCACCCTACCAAGCATGACATCCTTCTCCAGGGGATGGTCCCTTC
>NW_006921816.1:3877045-3892931 GCF_000298275.1 Orycteropus afer afer | reverse complement strand
ATTCCACATCCTCTTCTGAATCCGGCTTGAACCTCTGGAAGTTCTCTGTCAATATACTGCTGCAAACGTTTCTGAATTATCTTCAGAATTATCTTCTAGAGTCATGAGGAGCCCAAAGTGCCTAGGTTGCTCTCTTAAATTACAGTTCAATAGAATCTGTCTTGTGTCTCCTGGTGGACATTCCTCTCTTTGGAACTAAGATCTCTAGACCCACAGAGTATAAGTTTGTGGATACAGGAAGCAAAAATCTTGTGAGTCAGTTACTGGGATAAGAATGAGTGGTGCCACTCCCATTTCCACTCTTAATTTTTAGACCCATTTATCTAGGCTATTTGAGAAACAGCACCACATATTGGATGCTGATGTAAAGCATATACAGTTTCCTAGGGAACATTGCCCTAACTCTGAAAAGTATGGCCACCTAGCTGGCACCATACTTGTGTTTTTAGAAGGCCATACTATCATTCTGTCCAGCCAGCTGCTTCAGGATGATGAGAAACATGGTAATACCAGTGCATTCCATGACCATGGACCCATTGTTACACTTCATTTGGTGTGAAGTGACTCACTGATCTGAAGTGTTGTGTGGGATACTATTATGGTTAATAAGGAATTCTGTAAGTTTACAGATGATAGTTTTGGCAGAGGCATTGCAAGCAAAGAAGACAAATATGTATCCATAGTAAATGTCTATTCTAGTAAGAATAAAACACTGCCCTTTCCAGGATGAAAGTGTTGTTGTTGTTGTTATGTGCCATCGAGTCAAACCCGACTCATAGCGACCCCTCCTTGGGTTTCCGAGGCAGTATCACTATGGAAGTAGGATTGCCCAACCTTCCTTCCAAGGAGTGGCTGGTGGGTTTGAACCGCCAGCCGTCTGGTTAGCAGGCAAGTGTCTTAGCCACTATGCTACCAGAGCTCCCGGGATGAAAGTAGTCCAATGTAATCAATCAGCCACTAGGTTGCTGGCTAGTTGACCTAGGAATGGTGCCATATTAGGGACTCAGTTTTGTTCTCTGTTACTTGCATATTGGAACTCAACAGTGGCTGTAGCCAAGTTGACCTCAGTAAGTGGAAGTCCATGGATTTGAGCCCATGCATAATCTCTTTCCTTGTCACCATGGCCACTTTATTCATGAGTCCCTTAGTCAATGAAAGGAATGGGGAAAGAGGCTGCTAGTATTCATAGAATGTGTCATTCTATCAATTTGATTGTTAAAATACTCTTTTGAGGTGACCCTATGGAGAGTATTTACATGAAACACAAATATCTTCACTTCTCTGGCCTATTCAGAGAAGTCTTTCCACATAACTCTTTCTCATACCTCTTTGTCACCAATTTTCCAGTCATGTTGCTTCCAACTCCTCGACCATCCACTTAGAGACCATCCATTTAAACACTGGCCACAGCTCATGATCTAGTCAGTATGCAATCACATATCTGCTCAATTCTTTCTTTAAGGAAAGTGAACAAACACATGCACTGCTTGGTAGTTTGCTCATTGGGAAGATTTCCCTTTACCACTGTTCTTCAAGGAAGTTCCAGAAAGGGGCTTAAGTGTTGCTACTGTTCACTTTCAAGTGGGGTCTGCATATCATGCAGAACCATCTGTAAACCAGGCACAAGTTTTCTCTTCCTTAGTCAACTGACCCTAAGAAACTCCTCACAAGGCCATAGGTGCAGACTGGTAGAGTAAAGGTCATGTGACTATGGACATTTGGGCCACTACCTCGTGCAACTTACTTTTGCCTTCAGGTACTGTTTGAGCCTGATCTCATATACACTACTTCCATAATAGAGTGCTTCTGTGTAATCTGACTTTATGACTCTGTGTGTCAAACAGCACCCAGTTCTTGATGGGTAACTCAGGCTGCATGGTGATTTGGTGGCCATGGTTAAGCATTTAGACTCTCCTAAGGTACAATGACAAAGCAAAAGTTTTTTCTTAAAAGGAGAGTAGTTATCTGAAAGATATGGTAGGGCTTTGCTCTAAAATTCTAAGGGTCACACTGTGATCAAAAAAAAAAAAAAAAAAAAAGGCAAAGGGGACCGGAACAGATGGAGGAGTCAGATGCGGGGATCTGTGTGAGGAGAGGGAACCCAGGCCATGTCCCACAAGCGGCAAGGTGAGAGAGCAGGGAAAGGACAGAAAGGGCCAAGGGGACTGGGTCAGAGCAAGGAGTCAGCTACAGGGATCCTGGTAAGGGTGATTGAAGAGGTTTCCAACAGCTAAGGGAGACAAACTTGTATGTCAGTTTGTCCTACTGTGGTGACATGTTGCTGCGAGTCTTGAGGCTGTGCTACTGGTATTTCAAACCCAGTGGGGTGCACATGGTGCACAGGTATCAGCCCGCCTTGCAGACTGAGACAGACTAGGAAGAAGGAAGAGGCCATACACTTCTCCAAGAATTGGCCATGGAAAACCTTATGAACAGCAGAGAAACACTGTCTGATACATTACTGCACAACTTTATGAATAGACCAGAAATACTGTCCAATACAGAGAGGCAAAATGAGTCACTTAGGTTAGAAAGCTCTCAAAATAGGAGTGGGCAAGAGCTGCATTATCAGAGTAAAACCAGCCTAACTCATATGGATAAGGTAAAGCTTTTGAGTTCTCCATTTGCTGATGTGACACCACTCAACTTGAAGAGAAACAGCTGCAAACATCCATTAATAATTGGAACATGGAATGTACGATGTATGAACCTAGGAAAATTGGAAGTTGTCAAAAATGAAATGGAGCACATAAAGCTTGATATCCTAGGCATTAGTGAGCTGAAATGGACTGGTTTTGGCCATTTTGAATCAGACAACCATATGATCTATTATGCCAGGAATTACAGTTTAAAGAGGAATGCTGTGGCAGTCAACATCATAAAGGATGTTTCAAGATCTGTCCTGAAGTACAATGCTGTCAGTGATAGGATAACATCCTTATGACTACAAGGAAGACCTGTTAATATGACTATTATTCAAATTTATTCACCAGCCATCAAAGCCAAAGATGAGGAAATTGAAGATTTTTATCAACTTCTGAAATCTGAAACTGACCGAACATGCAATCAAGATGTGTTAATTATCACTGGTGACTGGAATGCAAAAGTTGGAAACAAAGAAGAATCACAGGTAGTTGGAAAATTTGGCCTTGGTGGCAGAAATAATGCTGGAACTTTCATAATAGAATTTTGCAAGACCAATGACTTATTCATTGCAAACACCTTTTTTCAACAACACAAATGGTGTCTGTACATGTGGATTTCACCAGTTGGAATACACAGGAATCAAATTGACTACATCTGTGGCAAGAGGCTATGGAAAAGCTCAATATCTTTAGCCAAAACCAGGCCAGGAGCTGATTGTGGAACAGACCATCAAGTGCTCATATGCAAGTTCAACTTGAAGTTAAAGACAATTAAAACAAGTCCACAAGAGTCAAAATATAATCTTGAATATATACCTCCTGAATTTAGAGACCATCTAAAGACTAGATTTGATTGTGGGATGACATCAAGAGCATTATCCATGAAGAAAGCAAGATGTCACTAAAAAGACAATAAAAGACCAAAATGGATGACAGAAGAGACTCTGAAACTTGTCCTTGAGTGAAAAGTAGCTAAAGCAAATGAAAGAAATGACAAGATAAAAAAGCTGAACAGAAGATTTCAAAGAGCAGCTTGAATAGACAAAACCAATTACTATAATGAAATGTGCAAAGACCTGGAGTTTGAAAACAAAAAGGGAAGAGCATGCTTGGCATTGCTCAAGATGAAAGAATTGAGGAAAAAATTTAAGCCTTGAGTTGTAATATTGAGAGATTCTAAGGGCAATATATTGAATGATGCAGGAAACATCAAAAGAAGATGGAAAGAATACACAGAGACACCGTACCAAAAAGACCTGGTTGATCTTCATCCATTTCAGGAGGTGGCATATGATCTAGAACCAATGGTATTGAAGGAGGAAGTCAAAGCTTCAATGAAGGAATTGGTGAACAACAGGTTCTAGGAACTGACGGAATACCCATTGAGATATTTCAAAAAACTGATGCCGCACTGGAGGCATTCACTTGGTTATGCCAAGAGATTTGGAAGACATGGCCAACTGGCTGGAAGAGATCCATATTTTTACCCATTCCAAAGAAAGGTGATCCCACAGAATCTGACTGAAGATAATTCAAAAATGGTTGCAGCAGTATATTGATAGAGAACTTCCAGAGGTACAAGCTGGATTCAGAAGAGGACATGGAACAAGGAATATCATAGCTGCTGTCCGATGGATCTTGGCTCAAGGCAAAGAATAACAGAAAGATGCTTAGTTGTGTATTATTGACTATGGAAAGGCATTTGATTGTGTGGACAACATTGAGAAGAATGGGAATTCCCAAACACTTGATTGTACTGATGAGGAACCTGTCCCTTGACCAGCAGGCTGTCATTCGAAAGGAACAAGGGGACAATAAATGTTTTAAAATCAAGAAGGGAGTGTGTCAGGGTTGTGTCCTTTCCCCAAACTTATTCAATCTATATGCTGAGCAAATAATCCGAGAAGCTGAACTATATGAAGAAAAACATGACATCAGGATTGGATGAAGAATCTGTAACAACCTGAGATACATTGATGATACAACTTTTCTTGCTGAAAGTGAGGATGACTTGAGGCACTTACTAGTGAAGACTGAAGAATACTTTCTGCAGTATGGATTATGTCTCAATATAAAGAAAACAAAAATCCTCACAACTGGACTGATGAGCAGCATCACAATAAATAGAAGATTGAGGTTGTCAAAGAATTCACATTGCTTGGTTCTATAATTGACAATGGAAGCAACAGTCAGGACATTAGACGATATGCAGCACTGGGCAGGTCAGCTGCGAAGGAACTCTTTCAAGTGCTGAGGAGCAAGGATATCTCCTTGAAGACTAAGATGAGCCTGACACAAGCCATGATATTCCTAATCACCTCGTATGCATGTGAGAGCTGGACAACGAATAACGAAGATCAAAGAAGAGTTGACGTTTTTGAGTTGTGGTGCTGGCGAAGAATGCTGAAAGTACCATGGACTGCTAAAAGAACTAATAGATCTGTTCTGGAGGAAGCACAGCCGAAATGCTCCTTGGAAGCGAGAATGGCCAGACTTTGTCTCACCTTCTTTGGTCATGTTGTCAGAAGGGACCCTTCCCTGGAGAAGGATGTCATGCTTGGTAGGGTGGAGGGTCAACGAAAGAGAGGAAGGCCTTCAACAAGATGGATTGACATGGTGTCTGTGACGATGAGCTCAAGTATAGCAAGGATCATAAAGTTGGTGTGGGTTTGGGTGGTGTTTCGTTCTGCTGTGCATGGGGTCGCTTTGAGTCAGAAATGACTCGAGGCACCTAACAACAACAACAGCACTGCGGTCCACCAATAGGGCCTTGCCAGAGATGCCAAACAGCATCCCTATCTGCACTGAAACCTCAAACACCATTGGATCAACTGGATCATATGGCAGAAGTGGCAGATTGACTTGCATAGCAGCCTGACCTGTTGCAGACTCTTCTCTTATTCTGGGCATCCCCAAAAACTAGCAGATTTTATTATTATTATTAATTTTTTTAAAGTGTGATTTAAGTGAATGTTTACAGAGCAAATTCATCTTCCATACAGCAGTTCTTACACATTTTGTTTCAAGATGTTGATTGCAATCCTGATAATATAACATTTCTCTTCCCACTTCCTGCCTATTGTTACCTTTTCCCTGTGTTTTCCTTTCTTATGCATTCCTGCCCAATGAGGTATTTCCCTGTGCAAAGCTGGCCTTCTGATCTCCCATGAGTAAGTGTTGTAAGGAGTGTTCCTACCTGGTGTAAATATTCACCTTCTATGTTTGTCTATTGTTTGGCTGGAAGCCAAGGGAGTGAGTTCAATTCCAGGCCTGAAGGGTGACCAGGGGCCATAGTCTTGGGGTTCCACCAGTCTCTCTCAGAGTAGTAAGCCTGGAATTTTTTATGATTTTGAGTTTTGTTTCAAGTTTTTCTCCCATCCTATCCAGGATCTCCTTTTTGAGTGGTTGATAGTACTAGGTGGCACCATCTAGTTCTTCTTATCTGGGGGCCTACTAGGCTGAGATTCCCATGGTTCACTAGGCCCTTGGACTATGTGATAGTTGAAGATGTGTCAACTTGGCTGGACTCCAGTTGTGAGTGGTGGTTCCCATGATGGATCACATGACTGAGTTCTGAGCGGCCGGTCTGCCCAAGGGGAGTTTCCCCAAGGGTGTGGCCTACCTGCAATGCTATCCCAAGGACAAGCTGGAAGAACGGCATTCCGGACTATATACTTCCTTGAGTGAGCGGCTCGCCGCTCACCCTGGAGGTTTCGGATTCATCCTTTGTTGGGAACAGTAACCAGCATGCTGCGTGCCAGCTTGATTCTCTCGGCTCTGTTGTGCTTACGGGAACCAGGCGGCTCCGGGCCTCATCTCCTCCAGAGATGAACTTTGTGGCTTGAACTCCTCTGCTGTGCGTGCGAAAGCCAGGCGGCTCCGGGCCCCATCCCCCTCCAGAGACAAACTTTTCAGCTTGAACTTGTCAGCTTCTACACGCTTGTGAGCCATTTACCTAAGATAAATCTCTCTCTCTCTCTCTTTGTCTCTCTATAAATATATATATACACTTGGCTGGTTTTTGTGTTTCTCTAGAGAACCCAATCCAACACAGACTAATTGTTTCAATGTATCTTTGTTTTCATTCATTCTTCTTTCCACATAGCTCTTGTCCATGTCCTTCCTTCCTATGCATTCCTGCCTCCTGAAACATCTCTCTGTGCAAATACTGCCCTTCTGTTCTCCCATGACTGATTGCAAGACAAGCTGAGACAGAAAGAAGATACTTTCACTGCATGTAATTGGCAAAAGATTAGTATGCAGAATTTATAAAGAATTACTAGAAATCAATAAGAAAACAAAAATCTGTTAGAGAAAATGGCTAACAATCCAAATAGGCTCTTCATTCTTGTTGTTATGTGCCGTTGAGTCAGACCCGACTCATAGCGACCCCTCCTTGGGTTTCTGAGGTGGTATCACTATAGAAGTAGATTGCCCAACCTTCCTTCCGAGGAGTGGCTGGTGGGTTTGAACCACCAGCCTTCTGGTTAGCAGTCAAGTGCCTTGGGCACTACGCTACCAGAGCTCCCTAGGCTCTTCATAGAAGCTAAAATCTAATAAATAAACAATGATTCTCAAGTTCAAGGTCAATAGTAATTGAAGAAATGTGAGTATCATACCATTTGTAAAAATTTTAAAGTGTGACCATGCTGGGATATTGATGAATATGTGAAGAAATAAATCGGTACAATCATCACTTTGTAGAAAATTCTCACTAAATTTGTTGCATGTAGAAATACTTATAGCTCTGGTATAACACTTTCAGGTCTATATTGTTAAGAAAATCTTGCACATGTTAACAGAGGATATGCACAAATAATGTCCATTACAATATTATCTATCAAAGTTAATATCTTTAAACAATTTAAATGCCCATAATAGGTATGATAGATAAACATATAGTAGCATGTAGGAGAATTGATGCATTTGAATTATGGTATTGGCAAAGAATACTGAACATATCACAGACTGTCAGGACAATAAACAAATCTGTCCTGGAAGAAACACAGTCACAATTTAACTCAGAAATGAGGGTGGTGAGATTGTGTCCCATGTACTCTGGACCTGTTATCAGAAGGGACCAGTACCTGGATTAGGACATCATGTTTAATAAATTAGAGGGTCAGTAAAAAAGAGGAAGACTTCAGTAAGATGGATTGACACAGTGGTTCAGCAAAGGGCTCAAACGTGGTAATGATTGTGAGGATGGATCAGGACCAGGGAATGTTTTGTTCTTTTATATATATTTTCAATATGAGCCAGGACTGACTCAAGGGCACCTAACTACAACAAGTATATTCAAAGAATGGAATAGAAAAGAATTGTATTTGCCCAAAAATATGTAGAAAAAATGTTAAGAATCATTAAGAATAAGAAAGTAAATATTTCTCTTGGCAGCTAAAACTGAGATAGCAAATAAGAAGAAAGTAGTAAGTCAGTAAAACCATCAAACCTGCTGATCACATTTGCAATTATGTATTTGAAATGTGTTCCTCACAATATCACCTGTTGACATATCACAAAGAAAAAAGCAAATGTCAGGCCAGCACTTCCAGATCTCTGGTATAAATGGTCTAGCTTTACATATGATTGCTAATTAAAAAGTTTAATTCTTTCATTGTCTTCCTTCAAACTTTGACTCCATTGTTTAAAGTCCTGAGTCATTACGCCCATTATGCCCTTCAAATGTCCTCTTTCTTACTATATTTAAGCATAGACAACACATCTCCTATTCACCATACAATTTACCTCTGAAGACTGTCGCTCTTGTTGAATCTAACATTGGAGTAAGGAAGTGGACTCGTGGGGAACTACAAGAAGACATTATTCCACTTACAGCCATGTCTTTGACTGGGAGAGGACTTATATCACACAATTAACTTGCATTCATTGCTAAATTTAGATATAGATAACTCTTTATCCTTCATGAAGAAAATAGGAAAAACTGCTTGTTTTTCTTCCATTGTGAATAAATCATCTTAAAAATACACCACAGAAAAATGAGAAGAAATTAGAAATGTTAACAAGGCAGTTCATGACTTTTTTTCTGTCTCTCTGTCTCTTTACATCTTTTTCTCTCTTTCAACTTCCATATCCTCATTCGTTCTGTACTTCTGACCTTTACATGTGAAGAAAATCTGGGTAGGACTTCTGCAACACTGTAAGAACCTCAGGCAAAATTAGCTTCATCAGGCTGGGTAGGTGCTTCCATTACTATTAATAATGACTTTGTGCACATCTTGTCTAATGGCTGAACTCCTAACAACATATAATTTGCAAGGGTAACTAAATGGATACATGGTAAGAAGTTATTTTTGTTCTCTGGTCCCAGACCCAGAGTTCATATTTTTAAAGTTTCTATTCTGGTGGCATAGTGCCTAAGACATTTGACTGCTAACTGGAAGGCTGGCGCTTCAAAACCACCACCCACTCCTTGGAAAGAAGATTGGGCAATCTACTTCCATAGTGATACCAACTCAGAAACACAAGGAGGGGTTTCTATGAGTCAGATCCAACTCAACAGTAATGAGTTTGTTTTTTTTGGATTCATAAGATATTTTGACCTCTATCAATGGCCCTGAGCTGGAAATTGTTATGTTGGTGAATGTCTTGTGTATATTTTCACCACAATAAAAGTAAAAAATAAAATAAAATAAAATTGTATATTATAGCAATATAAACAAATACACAATGTTGTTGCTAGGTTCCATCAAATCATGTCCAACTCATAGTGACCCTATGTCCAACAAAACAAAACATGGCCTGGTCCTATGCCAGCTCCATGATCCTTGCTATACCTGAACCCATCATTGCAGCCTCTGTGTCAATCTATCTAGTTGAGGGCCTTCCTCTTTCTTGTTGACCCACCACTTTATCAAGCATGATATGTTTCTCCAGGGAATGGTCCCTTCTGATCAAGGCAAGCAAGATGAAGTCTAGCCATTCTCGTTTTCAAGGACAATTCTGGCTGTACTTCTTCCAGGACAGATTTCTTAGTTCTTTTAGCAGTCCATGGTACCTTCAGTATTCTTTGCTAACACCACAACTCAAAAGCATTGATTCTTCCTTAGTCTTCTTTATTCATTGTCCAGCTCTCACATGCATATGAGGCAATTGAAAATACCAAGGCATGCATTAGGTCTACCTTAGTGTTCAAGGAGATATTTTTGCTCTTCAGCACTTGAAAGAGGCCTTTTGCAGCAGATTTGCCCAGTGTAATACATCATCTGGTGTCCTGTCTGCTGCTTCCATTGGTGTTGTAGAACCAAGTAATATGAAGGCTTTGACAACTTCAATCTTTTCTCCATTTGTCATGATGCCCTTATTGAGCCAGTTGTGAGGATTTTTTTTTCTTTATATTGAATGTAATCCATACTGCAGACTATAGTCTTCAATATTCATCAGTAAGTGCCTCAAATCATCCTCACTTACAGCAAGCAAAATTATGTCATCTGTGTATTGTAGGTGGTTAATGACTCTTCCTCCAATCCTGATGCCACATTTTTCTTCATATAGTCCAGCTTCTCAGGTTATTTGCTCAGCACGCAGATTGAGTAAGTATGGTGAAAGGATACAACCCTGATGCAATCCCTTCCTGATTTTAAACTATAGAGTATCCCCTTGTTCTGTTTGAACAAAAACCTCCTGGTCTATGGACAGGTTCCTCATGAGTACAATCAAGTGTTCTGGAATTCCCATTCTTCTCAATGTTATCCATAATTTCTTATGGTCCACACAATGGAATGCTTTTGCATAGTCAATAAAACACAATAAATATCTTTCTGGTATTCTTTGCTTTGAACCAAGATCCCTCTGACATCAGTGATGATACCCCTCATTCAATGTCATCTTCTGAATCCAGATTGCATTTCTGGAAGTTTTCTGTCAATATAATGCTGCAACTATTTTTGAATTATCTTCAGTAAGATTTTACTTGCATGCAATATTAATAATATTGTTCGATAATTTCTACATTCTGTGGGATCACCTTTGTTTGGGATGGGTACAAATATGGATCTCTTCCAGTCAGTTGGCCAGGTAGCTGTCTTCCAAATTTCTTGGTATAGCTGAATGAGTGCCTCCAACTGGGCATCTGTTTGTTGAAACATCTCAATGGGTATTCTGTCAATTCCTGGAGCCTTGTTCTTCACCAATTCCTTCAGTGTAGCTTCAACTTCTTCCTTCAATGCCATTGGTTTTTGATCATATGCCACCTCTTGAAATGATGAACATCAACCATTTCTTTTTGGTACAGTGACTGTGTATTCCTTCCATCTTCTTTTGATGCTTGCTGCATCATTCAATATATGGCCCATAGAATCTTTCAACATTGCAACTCATGAGTTAATTTTTCTTCAGTTATTTCAGCTTGAAAAGTGCCACATGTGCTCTTCCCTTCTGGCTTTCTAATTCTTGGTCTTTGCACATTTTAGAAGACTTTGTCTTCTTGAGGTGCTCTTTGAAATCTTCTGTTCAGCACTTTTATCCTATCATTTCTTCTGTTTGCTTTAGCTACTCTCCATTCATGGGCAAGTTTCAGTCTCTTCTGACATTCATTTTGGTCATTTCTTGCTTTCCTGTCTTTTTAATTACCTTTTGCTTTCTTTTTGGATGATGTCCTTGATGTAATCACACTGTTCTTCTGATTTTTGGTCATTGGTGTTTAATGCATCAAATCTGTTCTTTAGTCTCTACATTCAGGAGGTATATCATCATGGAAATATTTTGGCTCTTGTGGGCTTTTTTAAATTGTCTTCAGCTTCAACTTGAACTTACATATGAGCAGTTGATTGTCTGTTCCACAATCAGCTCCTGATCTTGTCTTGTCTGAAGATACTGAGTTTCTCCATCACCTGTTGCCATAGATGTAGCCAATCTGATTCCTGTGTACTCCACCTGGTGAAGTCCATGTGGATAGTCACAATTTGTCTTGTTAAAAAAAGTTATGTGCAATGAATAAGTTGTTGGTCCTGCAAAATTCTATCATGTGATCTCCAGTGTTATTTGTGTCACCAAGACCATATTTTCTGACTACTGGTAACTCTCATTTTTTTCCAACTTTTACATTCTAGTCACCAGTGATAATCAACATATCTTGATTGCATGTTCCAATAATTTCAGACTGCAGAAGTTAATAAAAATCTTCAGTTTCCTCACTTTTGGCTTTGGTGGTTGGTGTGTAAATTTGAATACTAGTGGTATTAATTAACTGGCTTTCCTTGTAGGTGTGTGGATATTATCATATTGCTGACAGTACTGTACTTCAGGGTAGATCTTGAAACATTCTTCATGATGATGAATGCCACACCCTTCCTCTTCAATTTGTCATTCCCAGCATAGTAGCTCATATGGTTATCTGATTCAAAATGGCCAAAACCTGTCCATTTCAGTACAGTGATGCCTAAGATATCAATCTTTATGCATTCCATTTCATTTTTGACAACTTCCAATTTTCCTAGATTCATACTTTATACATTCCATGTTCCATTTATTAATAAATGTTTGTAGCTGTTTCTTTTCATTTTGAGTCATACCACATCAGTAAATGGAGGTCTAATCTAGCCACATCATTAAAGTTGGCACTATTCTGAGGAGGCAGCTCTTTCCCAGACATATTTTGACTGTCTTCTGACCTGAGGGGCTCATTTTTCATTACTATATCAGACAGTGTTTCAGGGCTACTCATAAATTTTTCCAGTAATATATAAGACATTGTTTCACCACTATTTATAAGGTTTTCACTAAACACTTCTTTGTGAAGTGAATGGTTTTATCCTTCTTCTGAATCTGTCTTAGTGGAAAGTCTGCTAAAACCTCTCCACCATGGGTAACCTCTTGGCATTTGGAACACCAGTGGCATAGCCTCCAACCTCACAGCAACATGCAGGCCACCACAGTACGACTAACTGACAGACAAGTTCCTCTCCCTTATTTGTTCCAAACTGCTGTGCTCAATATTCAATAGAAAAAAAAAAAAAAAAAAAGATATTATGACTTGGGTATTGGTTGCTGAAAGTTTTATCATATCATTGAGACAAGTAATGAATTGAAGCATAAAGTGCTTTTCCACCATTGTCCTTCTTCAGCATTTCTACCAAGAGGTATTCTAGATCAACTGGGTTTTCAAGCCTGATCAATAAGAGAGAATGAGTCATAAAAACCAAGATACAGAGAAAAATAAAGGGTTGTAATCCAAAATAAAGTCATACCATAGCTTTGCATGTGTTCAGGAGAAGAGATGTTGAGTTATATAATATCCCAAGTTTGGTCATTTTCATAATTCTATTTAAAAATAAAGGCAGGGAAGAATAAGAATATAGCCCAATTACTAAGAATGATTTTAGGGGAAACAAAACAGATCAGATTATATGATTAATTATCTGAGTTTTAATGCAGCCACGTAGTAAAATGCCTCCAAAATTTTAAGCACCAATGTACCTAAAACCCAAGAAGTTTGCTGGATAAGGGACTGATTTTTCCAAGGGGTTACTTTATTTCTTTACATCAAGGAAGTGTATGATATGGTTTCTGTGTTAGTTTGGACAAATTAACATAAAACACTATGATTAATAATCCTAATATCGGTGATTTAACACATATATAATGTTCATGTCATGATCTTGACATAGTTGGCTCCTCTCCTGAGATGCTCTCCTTGTGAGAATTACACAGGGAACTAGCCTACTTCAATTTTATGCTTTAATTATCTAGGAGTTCTGCTTCTAGCAATGTAAACAAGGAAGAGAAAGAGCATAAGGGGGGATCATGGAAGTTGTTTGAGAGGCTGTATTTGTAAATAGTATACATTACTTTCACTCACATTTTATTGGCAATAATCCACACAGCTTCAACCTTACTTGAAGAGAGTCTGTGAATGTAGTTTTTCTATATGTACAAGTATAAGAAGTTGGTGAGAAGTAGGGTTGGTAAGCAAGCCTGTGACGTACTATCTTATGAAGAAAACCAATAACGATTTTTCCACATGGCTAGTACAAGCAAGAAAATCTCCTGGTAAATTGATTTATTCCTTTTAGTCAGCAAAAATCTGGTTGCTTAGATGGGCTAAATCTACGGCTAACTCTATCTAGCTCTTTCTTGAAAATTTAGCACACCCAGGTTTCTGAGATCAATCTTGTTTCCTTTCATGTTAATTTTAGAAATCTAGGTCACTAAGTAAGTTATCAGCAAGAAGTCAAGCTTTCTTTTACTGTCACTGTGATCCTGTGACCCAGTTTAAAATTGTGGGCTCTAGAGACAGATTGTCAGGTTTGCATTCTGAAATGCTTCCTATGTGACTTCAGGCAAGTTACCTCATTTTCTTTTTCTATAAAATGGGAATGATAGCATCTCTAACTCAGTGGGAGTTTGCAAGAAATAAATTTGAAATCTTTGAAAAGCATTTAGCATAGTGCCTACTTCCTGAACCATCATCATCATTAAAATTTGCCATTGTCTGAATACACAATAACTGGGTTCCTATCCTTTTTCCCTCAGAGTTTGAATGCCTGTCATTATTAATCTTTGGATATGTCCAGAGAGAAAGTAATCTCTAGCTTAGCAAGTGGAAGCAAGGAGAGAGGGGATAAGCAGTCCAGAGAATGAGTTCAGGAAAGAGATTGTGAATGAGTGGAGCCCTAAAATGGGTGAAATCCTGAATTATCTAAGCCAAAATTCAGTAGATGAGAGCAAGTCAAGAGAATACAGTTTAGGGCCAAAACCAACATTCCAAATTAAACTCCAGTATCCAAAAACCACCACCAAGCCTGGGAAGCTGGGAAGGCAAAGACTGGACAGAATCCAAAGGAAAACATCTGTCACCAAATAGAACCAAATATCCAAAGAGGTGGTGGCATAATGACAATGTTCTCGTAGTGTGAACAGTGGAATGACAAAGGTCACGGTGGGGACCATTAGTAGGAGGGGCAACAGTGGGCAGAAAGGAACAACTCTACTTGCTCAGGATTCAAAACAATTTTGCTAAATCTTCCTTTTATTTATACATGGTGTGCTCCAATCTTAATTCTGAACACCTTTGCCGTAACTTGACACTTCATTTTTCTAAAAGTGAAGTTTTGACTTCCTCTGATCAGAAATGATGTCTCTTAGACTCTGAGAAGGAGCTCTGTTGGTGTAGTGTCTAAGGCATTTGACTGCTAACCAGAAGACTGGCAGTTCAAACCCACCAGCCACTCTTTGGAAAGAAGGTTGGGCAATCTGCTTCTGTAGTGATACTGCCTCGGAAACCCAAGAAGGGGTTGCTATGAGTGGGATCTGACTCCACAGCAGTGAGCTGCTGCTGAGTTGAGACTCAGACTATTTTCCTCTAAAACCTACTTCATCTTTCTTGTATCCATTATTTTCCTTAACCATGACTTGTCATTATAGACCCATCAACTTTGAGTGCCAAGAATCTACTATATCACCTTTTGAATACTTACCATGAATTCTTTCTAATATCTACTTTTGGACCCTTGAAATTTCTACTGTTTTATCAGATCCTAAACTTTCAGAGTCTGGATAGTCGTACTACATTTGAAGGACTGATCTTGCTTCTACTCATATTTCAGAAATCCTCTTAGGAAGATACATCATACAAAGTAAAATTACACCAATAACTCAATCATAGGAGAATTTTCCTTTACTGAGGTTTATTGGAGAGATATATATATTTTTTTAATTTGGGTTGATATTCTTTTAAAATGTTTTGGCATCCCCCAAGTTAAATATTGACATTCTTTATTGTACAAGTTTAACTAAACATTTGCTTTCATATTTTGAATCAGAAGGTTTCAAACTTGATCCAAGTTCTCTATGTAAGCATTTCCCACGTTCATTTCCTATATCCAAAGCAAAAACTAGATCTCTCCTCAGGCAGCCTGATACTGTGCCACTTAAAAGAAAATACTGCTATTTGAAGTGTTATAAGCAGCTGCATTTGATTTTAAATGGCTCCTTCTACACTTCCTAGCATGACTCGGAGAAAGAATAATATATTTGCTCATGTTTCCAGGTTAAAAACAAGGTGGTTTCCTTTTGGGAGGGAAGGAAAAGAAGGGGAACTATGCTCAACAAATTTCTTCTTGGATTAAGAATTTCTTAATCAAGACTTTTTTTTTTTTAATTTTATTTTGATTTGGGTGAAGATTTACAGAGTAAATTCACTTTTCATACAGCAGTTCACATATATTTTGTCTCATGTCATTGGCCAAAATTTACAATGCAACAGCTCCCCTCCCACTTCC
>NW_006921816.1:3858606-3860009 GCF_000298275.1 Orycteropus afer afer | reverse complement strand
TTTTAATCCCCTTTCTCCTGCTCTTCTGGCCTGCTTCTTTGGGCATCCCTGATTTGTCTCTCCTCACCTGTATCCCTGGGGCTGACTGCTCTTCTGTCCGGGTTCAAGGCTTTTATCCCCTTTCTCCTGCTCTTCCAGCCTGCTACTCTGGGCGGCCAGAGTTTCCCCTCCTCACCTAATCCCTTCAGCTGATTGCTCTTCTGTCCGGGTTCAAGTCTTTTATCCCCTTTCTCCTGCTTTTCTGGCCTGCTACTCTGGGGGTCCCTGCATTGTCTCTTCTCACCTGTAACCCTGGGGCTGACATGTGTACTACATTTATGTATATCAAATATTTCTGAATTATAGTATTAGGTATCTCTAGAAGAAAAATTAAGTAGTTGGGGAACAGGGACAGAAAGGGAAAAGTTCATTTTGTATTTTTGAATTTTGAACCATGTGCATGTGTTTTATTAAAAAAAATGAATAAAGAGTTAATACATACACATAAACACATGCACAAAGAGTTAATACAGAAAAATAAGTTTAAATTTCCTTTTATTTCTACTCTCCTTTTAATGGTTAATGTTATGCATCAACTTGACTACACCATGGTTCCCAGTAGTGTATGGTTATCCTCCATTTTGTGATCTGATGTAATTGTCTTCCATTTTATGATATTATGTAATTATCTTTCATTTTATGTGTTGTAAATCCTTCTATATGTTAATGCACAATTAGTGTGGAGTGTTTCTTGAGTCACAGTCTTACAAGAGGACATGATTAAAGTCTCACCCTTACTCAAGTCATACCCTTATTCTGAAGTAAGTGAAGTTTCCTGGGGTGGTATAATCTGCATTCAATATATATATGGAGATATACATAGATAAATAGATCGATAGATAGATAGACAGACAGACAGATAGATAGATAGGTAGGTAGGTAGATAGATAGATAGATGCTCTGGCATAGTTCTGTCTTGTTATGGATCTGCATCTTGCTCATCATCATAACTTTGGTTCTTGGGACTTGAGCAAGAAGACAATCTTCTGCCTCCCAATTCTGGGATTCACCAGCTTCTGCAGCCCTGTGAGCCAATAGTATTATCTGGCCTGTCATTTAAAAAATAGTGCCTAAGGCATCTGACTGCTAACCAGAAGACTGGTGGTTCAAACCCAACAGACACTCCTCTGGAGGAAGACTCATCAATCTTCCATAGAAATATCACCTCAGAAACCCAAGGAGAGGTCACTATGAGTCAGAATTGACTCAAGGGCAGTGAGTTTTTGACCTGTCATTTGTGGGTTCATCAGCCCCTGTAACCCTGTTAGTCAGCAGTAGCCTCCAGTGTGACACCTTGACCTCTGGATTTGGTATTAGCTAGCCTCCACAACTGTGTGACTCATTTCCTTGAGAAAAATCTCTCT
>NW_006921816.1:3857259-3858506 GCF_000298275.1 Orycteropus afer afer | reverse complement strand
CACATACATAGATGTATATACATGCTTCACTAGTTTTGCTTCCCTAGAGAACCCAGCCTAATATATTTGGTACCAAAAGTGGTTCTAGAGAAATAAAGTTGTAAGGATGTGTTTTCTAAATTGGTTCTCAAATCTGGCTAGTCTTAAAGGCACTGATGACTGTCCTGTCTCTGGTAGTAAAGAAGGCATTTTGCTAATCCATGGCATGATAAGGCAGTAGAAATAAGCAAAACATCACCACAAATAGATGAACAATTTTTGAGAAATAAGCCTCTAAATGACTGCATATTGGATACTTGTCTACAGTTTAGTCCAAATAAGAAGTACAAGGAAGCTGGTGAGTTGGTCCTATTTTCACTTGACAAGTGGTGAAAGAAAAGGATGAGCTCAAGGCTTCAGAGGCACACCTCAAGTGCCACATAAAAGTCCTAAAATGTGCCACTGTCTGCTGAAAGAAAGCTTTATTTCTCATAGTAACAGAGCTGATATTGCCAAAAATCAAACCTATAGGATTTTAGTAAAAAAGGCTAACTTGGAATGCCAAGTGAATTCCCAACCTTGAATGGTGTCTGGAGTTGAAGTTAGACACTGACTGGAAAGAAATGGGATCCGGAAATGGAAGACAATAAAAAATATGAGGATATTCAGCCCCTAAATTCCACTGAATACCTCCTGCCAACAATACTACCCTCCTATCTGAAGGGATTATTCCATCTTTGTCTGCTAAGCCATTCTCCCTAGGAAAACCATTAGTCTTTGATGAGATTAACCCAGTAGTGCTTACCAATCTTTGTCTGAGATAGCACCTGGGATGTTGCCTGGTGCACTACCTGAGGTGCATGTCTTACAAGAGTTTGCTGAATATTCCTAGGGCCCACCTCCATCACCCATTTTTGCTCCTAGATCTGTAATGATGCTTAAGTCTCAGTGAGCCCTAAAAGATGAAGTATAAAGCATGACTCAGGAGGATGTCTGCTACACTCAAAAACAACTGCAGAATATACAAACGAAATCTGGAGAATATATGTAGGAATGGCTATTAAGGATAATGGATGTTGTTATTGTTGTTATGTGCTGTCGAGTCAGCCCTGACTCATAGCGACCCCTCCTTGGGTTTCTGAGGCAGTATCACTACGGAAGTAGGATTACCCAACCTTCCTTCCGAGGAGTGGCTGGTGGGTTTGAACCACCAGCCTTCTGGTTAGCAGTCAAGTGCCTTAGCTACTATGCTAAAGGATAATGGATAG
>NW_006921816.1:3851971-3857159 GCF_000298275.1 Orycteropus afer afer | reverse complement strand
GTACCCATTCCAAAGAAAGGTGACCCCACAGAATGTGGAAATTATTGAACAATATCATTGATATCACATGCAAGTAAAATCTTACTGAAGATAATTCAAAAATGCAAGTTGGATTCAGAAGAGGATGTGGAACAAGGGATATCATTGCTAATGTCAGATGGAGCTTAACTGAAAGCAAAGAATACCAGAAGGATGTTTACTTATGTTTTATTGACTATGCAAATGCATTCCATTGTGTGGACTATAAGACATTATGGATAACATTGAGAAGAATGAGAATTCCAGAACACTTGATTGTACTCATGAGGAACCTGTCCATAGACCAGGAAGCTGCCATTTGAACAGAACCACTGCATGGTTCAAAATCAAGAAGGGAATGCGTCAAGGTTGTATCCTTTCATCATACTTATTCAACTTGTCTGCTGAGCAAATAATCTGAGAATCTGGATTATATGAGGAAAAACATGGCATCAGGATTGGAGGAAGACTCACTAACAACCGGTGATATGCAGATGACACAAGTTTGCTTGCTGAAAGTGAGGATTACTTGAAGCACTTACTAATGAAAATTAAAGACTACAGTCTGCAGTATGGATAACATCTAAATATAAAGAAAACAAAAATCCTCACAACTGGTCCAATAAACACTTTCACTATAAATGGAGAAAAGATTGAAGTTGTCAAAGACTTCTTATTACTTGGTTCTACAATCAACACCAATGCAAGCAGCAGTCAAGACATCAGACAACATATTGCATTGGGAAAATATGCTGCAAAAACCCTCTTTCAAGTGCTGAAGAGCAAAGATATCTCTTTGAAGACTAAGGTGTGCCTAACCTAAATCATAGTATTTTCAATTGCCTCTTATGCATGTGAGAGCTGTATAATGAATAAGGAAGACCAAAGAAGAATTCATGCTTTTGAGTTGTCGTGTTGAAGAAGAATGCTCAGAGTACCATTGTCTGTAAAAGGACTAACAAATCTGTCCTAGAAGGGCGGCTGAATTCTCCCTGAACATGAGAATGGCCAGACTTCATCTCACCCACTTTGGTCATGTTGTCAGAAGGAACCATTCACTGGAGATGGATATCATGCTTGATAAAGTGAAGGGTCAACGAAGAAGGGGTAGGCCTTCACTGACATGGATTGACACAGTAGTGGCAACGGTGGTCTCAGGTAGAGCAAGGATCGTGAGGTTGGTGCAGGACTGGGCAGTGTTTCATTTTGCTGTGCATAGGGTCACTATGTGTAAGAGATGACTCAACGGTGCTTAACAACAGCAACAACAACTAAGCACAAATCCTTAATTCAATGTTTCACCTCAAGTGAGCAGAAAAGAATATAATTGTTTAATAATCTGATTTGTTCACTGAAGCATAGATCAAGGGTACCAAAACCAAACCAAACTCACTGCCATCGAGTTGATTCTGGCCCTTAGTGACCCTCTTTGGGTTTCTGATGCAGTAAATCTTTATGGAAGTAGATTTCCAGTTTTCCTTCCACAGAGTAGCTGGTAGCTTTGAACCTCCAACTATCTGGTTAGCAGTCAAATGCCTTAAGTACTACACCGCCAGAGTTCCTTTGGATTAAGGATAGTTACTGCCATTGTGTTGATTTCAACTCATAGCAACCCCTCCTTGGGTTTCCGAGGCAGTATCACTATGGAAGTAGATTGCCTAATAGACACCATTATATTAAGTTGAAGTGCCAGACCTGCATCACTATATTGTAGAAGAAGCTATCCAAAGATTTAGGAAACTGGTATGTTATTCTGGATTAATCAGGTTGGACCAACAGGCCTACACTTAGAGTGTCTAGTGGACACTCCTTTTACAAATATTGTGAGGAACAAATTTGTGAAGGGATCCCCCAAATCCTTGAAGACTGCTGTGATTGCTATTTAATGTAACCCAAATTTGACAGTAGGAACTGCCCTAATTGAATTAAGACACTTAACTACCATGGGCTGATTGGACTCCATGGTGGTAGGGGCCAAGTAGCAGCAATTAATTGACAAAGACAAGTGGGACATGCTTACAATAATGGACAGCAGTGTCAAAGCAGTAATCAGAATTGTCTGACTCTTTCAGACTTATGGTGTTAACTATTTTGTAATGGTATCCCTTGAAGTGAAATAGATGGGAAATACATTAAATATTTACTTGATCTGTACAAGTGGAGTTACTAGGTCAGGTAAATGGCAGTCTAACTTGAATTGCCAGAGTAGAGTCAAGGCCCCTCAATCTGTTTCCAGACTTGAAATAGTTTACAGAACCACAACCAGATGAAAGCCCTTGAGAAAGGAACCTGTGCACTACCGAAATCTGATACTATTAATCTTTCACCAAAATAAATCTATAACTTTTTTACTAGAGTGACTATCTATAGAGGAAAAGGAAATAAACAGACTTTTAGGGGATTACTTGACAGTGACTCTGAACTGACATTAATACAGGAGACCCAAAAAGTCAATGTGGCCCACTAGTCAAAATGAGGCTATATGGAGGTCAGGTTATTAATGGAGCTCAGGTCCATTAAATAACACATGATGGATGGAACAATGGGCTCCAACATAGCAACTATTGTAAGGAATGGTGTAGGACCAGGCAGTATTTTGTTCTGTTGTATATAGGGTACTATGAGTCAGAACTGACCTGACAGCATCTAATAATAACTGCTAGCCCAGGTCCATCATACAGGGGGCCTAGGACCTCCCAAACCCATCTGATAGTGATTTCTCCAGTTCCAAAATGCATAATTGGAATAGATATACTCAGCAACTTGCAGAACCCCCACATTGGATCCTTGACATTGAGTAAAGGCCCTTATGGTAGGAAAAGCCAAGTGGAAAGCATTAAAACTGCCTCTTTATAAGAAAATAGTAAACCAAAAGAAATACTGCTTTCCCTGGAGATACTATTGAGAACACTACCACCATCAAAGATTTAAAGGATGCAGGAATGGTGATTCCCATCACATCCTCACAAAATTTGCCTTTTTGGTATGGGCAGGGGAAAAAAAAAAAAAAAAAAAAAACCAACAGTTGAGTCTTGGAGAATGTCAGTGGATTATCATAAACTTAATCAAGTGGTGATTTCAATTGTAGCTGCTGTTCTCACTGTGGTTTCATTGCTTTAGCAAAGTGATACATCTCCTATTATCTATTATACAGCTACTGCTCTGGCTAATTCCTTCTGCTCCATACCTCTCTCTAAGGAATATGAGAAGCAGTTTTCTTTCAGCTGGAAATGCCAGCAATATACCATCACTGTTCTATCTCAGAGACATCAACTCTCTGGTCCTATGTCATGATTTAAGGACCTTAATCATCTTTCCCTTTCACAAAGACATCACACTAGTCCATTACATTGATGTCATTATTCTGACTGGGCTTAGTACGGGAGAAGTATCAATGACTTTAGACTTATTTGTAAAATATTTGCATGCTAGAAGGTGAAAAATTAATATGACAAATATTCAGGGAACTTCTACCTCAGAGAAATATCTAGTAGTCCAATGGAGTGAGTCATATCAGGATATTGCTTCTAAAGAGAAAGAAAAATTGTTATATCTGGCTTGTCATATGATTGAAAAGATGGAACTACTCTTGGTGGGCCTTTTTTGGATTTTGGAGGCAACATATCCATCACTTGGGTGGGCTGCTTTGGCTTATTTATCAAGTGCCTCAAAAACTGCTAGTTTTGGACTTCTGGTAAGGTAGCACAATAGGCAGAAAAGCTAGACGGACCCTCTGCAACAAAGAAATGAGAAACTAATTGAAACAGATAAAGAAGATAATCCTGGAACCATGAGTTTTGAAGGAAAGGATAAAGAAGTGGATTCAATACCAATTAGTAGAAGAACCTGAATGAAAATGGTGTATAAAGAGACAAATGGAGCTGTGGACCGTCAACTGTCCTGACGGCAAAGTCACATTGAATATTTACAAATGGTGTTCCAATCCAGCCAGCAACCTAAGAATCAGCTCAGTCTGCCAAGGACTTCATGGGCAACTGCACTGGCGTCTGATGACTAGAATGGAAAACAGCAAATAAGGAGACAAATAGAACTGTTGATGGTCCGCTGTTCTGAAGTTACATCCATTTTGAATATTTTCAAGGAGCATGGTCATTTTGAACATCTGCAAGTGGTGTTCTGATCTGGGCAGCAACCTAAGATAGGCTTTGCTTGTCAAGAATAGCATGGGCAACAGAACTGGAGGCTGGCAACTAGAAATGTGTTATGTTCCCCTTATTACTCTTGTAACCTTCACCCTCTTGGTGAATGGAGATGTGGCTGTCCCCACCACCACCCACTTTCAGGACTGGTAGGAATTCCATCCTGATCTGTGCACACTGATAGAGCCAAGATGTCCTGTGCCTCTGTGCCAGTTTTATTTTTGTTTATTTGTTTTAAAACTGTCTGGGCCAGGACTTTTTTTAGTTGGTAATTTTTTGATGACCTTTCAGTTTCTTCTTTTCTGATGGGCCTATTCAACTTTTCCACATCAATCTGTGTTAGTTTAGGTAAGTGGTGTGTTTCTAGAAATTTGTCCATTTCTTCCAGATTTTCAAATTTGTTGGAGTACAGTTCTTCAGAGTATCCTGATATTATCGTTTTTATTTCAGTTGGTTCTGTTGTGATGTCACCCATTTTGGTTCTTATTCATGTTATTTGTATTCTCTCCCTCTTTTCCTTTGTTAAATTTGCCAGTAGTTTGTCAATTTTATTGATCATTTCAAAAAAACAACTTCTGGTCTTGTTGATTTTTTCTATAGACATTCTATTTTCTGTTACATTGATTTCTGCGAGAATCTTGATTATTTCCTTTCTTCTGGAAACTTCTTCTTACAGTCTTCTGGTGACTGTAGGCTTTTCTTGCTGTTCTTTCTCTAATTGTTGGAGATGTTGGTTTAAAGTGTTGATTTTGGCTCTTTCTGCTATTTTGATGTGTGCATTTATTGTTATAACTTGGCCTCTGATCATTGCTTTTGCTGTGTCCCAAAGATTTTGGTATGTTGTGTTTCTATTCTCGTTTGCTTCAAGGAATTTTCAAATTTCAATTTTGATTTCTTCTCTTAACCAGTCTTTCTCAAGGAGGGTTCTGTTCAATATCCATGTGTTTACTCTTTTCCTGTTGATCTTCCTATTGTTGATTTCTAATTTGATAGCATTATGATCTGAGAAG
>NW_006921816.1:3831865-3848953 GCF_000298275.1 Orycteropus afer afer | reverse complement strand
TTTTAGGTTACTTCTTAGGTCCTACCACCACTTGGGAATCTCCAAGCTGTCTGTGCCATCAGGATTGCTCAGGATTGCTGCCAGACCACAGCTCCATATATGTCCTTCTTTTGGTATTTTCACACAAATTCTTCTGCTAGTTGGGATTTTTTCCACTTCTATATCCTTTCCTTCAAGGCTCAAGAGTCCAAGATTATCTTCTGTGTCTGTGTAATTGGTTTCCCTTTTCTTTGTTGAAGAAGGTCTGTTCAGTCTTTCTGCCTAGTCCACCATCTAGCTGGAACCCTGTTTGTTTGTTTTAAAATTATATCTGTTTTCTTCCCCCTTTCTTCCTTTCTTATTTTTTTTTTCTCTTTCCCATACATGATTCTTGTTTTCTTTTCTTTTTTCCTCTCCTTTTTCTTCTTTTGATTCTTCCCGTCACTTGTTTTTTGAAATATTCTCATTTTTCCTTTATATTCCTTTTCTTCTTTTCTCAATAAATTCTTACTCTGCTTTTTGTTCTTTTAATTTTTATTTTGATATTGGTGAAAGTTTAGAAAGCAACTTCACATTCCATACAGCAGCTCACACACATATTGTCTCATGACATTGACTGCAGTTTCCCACAATGAAAGAGCTCCTCTCCTATTTTCTCCTCATAGTTACCTCTTCCTGATGTCCTTCCCTCTCATGCACTTGTGCCCCCTGAGCTGTCTCCTTGTGCTTACACAGTCTTTCTATTCTCCCGTGATTGATCTTTCTAAGGATTGTGTCTACTAATGTAAATGTTTAGTTCATCTGCCTTGTTTTGTTTGGCTGAAAGCCACAGGAGTGGGTTCAATTCCAGACCTGAAGGGGAGCTAGAGGTCATAGTCTCAGGGGTTCCACAAGGCTCTATCAGACCAGCAAAACTGTTCCTTTTTTTTTTTTTTTTTTTAAGATTTTGAGTTTTGTTACACATTGCTTTCCAACTCTATCCAGGATCTCCTACATAGATCCCCCTCCAAGTGCTTGACAGTTGTAGCCAGGCACTATCTAGTTCTTTTGGTCTCATAGTCATCTCATAGTCATATAGGCTGAGGATTGCATGGTGTACCAGTCACTTGCACTAATTGTTTCCATGCTTCTTTTGTTTTCTTCATTCTTCTTTGCTCTGGATGAGGAGTGACCCATCATTGCCTCTAGATGGCCACTTGCAATCTTTTAAGATCCCAGTTGCTACTTGCCAGAGTACGATATGGAACAATGTTTTTGTGTACTATGTTGTGTCAATTGAGCTTGAGGTCCCCTGTGATCATGGTCCTGAGCCCACAGTCCAACTACTTGCTCCTTCTGGATAGCTGGCTATGGCCAAGAAGTGATTACAAACTTGTCCCTTGTCAGCTCTAGTATATACCTGGAAATTCTCACACAACACACAAATACACTTATAGAAACATTGTCTGCCAACCCTATACATGTTCTTAGGCACACTCCCCCCTGCACAGTCATACCTAATAGTTCAACCTGTCCACCTATCTATTCACCCATAGACCAATGTTTGCCATCACTAACACTGAAGTACTACTGTATGTGAAAAAGGGTTCACCTTTGTTGTCTGTACCTCCCATGCAGCCCTCTACATCCTCCTCTTATTTAATGTCACTGTGTTGATCACTCACATTTGGTGCATTGCCCTTCTCCTCACCCAAATCAATACTTGTCTCTACCTATCTAGCAGTGTTTCCTCCCCTCCCTTCCCACTCCTGGTAACCAACAAAGAAAATTTCCTTCCATATATAAGTCTTCCCTTGACATTTTATAATAATGGACAAATATAATATTTGTCCTTCTGTGATTGATTTATTTCACTCAGCATAATGTCCTCCAAGCTCATCCAAGTTACGTGGTGTTTTGCTGATTCTATGTTATCCTTTAGGGTTGTATAATATTCCACTTTTGTATGTACCATAGTTTGGTTATCCATTCCTCAGTTGATGGACACCTAGGTTGTTTCCATCTTTTTGCTATTGTAAATATTGCTGTGATGGACATGGGTATACATATATCTGTTCTTGTCCTGGCTCACTTCTTTAGGATATATACTTAGTAATGGAATGGCTGGGTCAAATGGTATGTCTAATTCCAACTTTTAAGGAATTGTCATATTGCTTTCCACAGTGGTTTTATCATTTTACAGTCCCACCAGCAGTGTATGAGAGTCCCAATCTCTCCACATCCTCATCAGCATCTGTTATTTTCTTCTTGTTGAACTTTGCTACTAGTGCTGGGGCAAAATGGTATATCATTGTTGTTTTGATTTGTATCTCTGTTATGGCTAATGATCCTGAACATTTCTTCATATGTTTGTTGACTACCTGAATATCCTCTTTGGTTAAGTGTCTCTTCATGTCTTCTGTCTGTTTTTAAATTGGATTATTTGTCTTTTTGTTCTTGAGGTGTTGGAGTTTTCTATAAATTTTCTATAAATTTTCGAGATATGTCCCTTGTCAGATGTATCATTGCCAAATATTTTTTCCCAATCTTTAGGTCTTTTTATTCTTTTGGAGAAGTTTTGAAAGCACATAAAAATTTAATTTTTAGGAGGTCCCATTCATCTAGTTTCTCTTCTGCTGTTTGTGCATTTTGGGTTATGCTTGATAGTTTATTTATGCCATATATTAGGGCCCCTAAATTTGTATCTAGTTTTTCCTTGAGGAATTTTGTAGTTTTAAACTTCATATTTAAGTATTAGCTTCATCTGCAGTTAGTTTTTGTGTATGGTGTGAGATATGGTTCTTGTTTCATTTTTCTGCAAATGGATATCCATTTTTGCCAGCACCGCTTGTTAAACAATCTCTTCCCCTTTTAATGGATTTTGGCCTTTTGTCAAAGATCAGCTGACCATAGGTTGATGGATCTACTTCTGGATTCTCAATTGTATTCCATTGCTCTATGTGTCTGTTGTTGTACCAATACCAGGCACTTTTGACTACTATGGCTGTATAGTAGGTGTGGTAGTTAGGTTTGTGTGTCAACTTGGCTGGGCCTGGTTGAGTGGCTGGGCATCTGGATATAGTATGCCCCATGATGAGACTGGTAATCAACACCATGGTGGGATCTACTGTGAGCAGCTGAGTAGTTGCCTTTGGCTATGTGGTCTGCTTCCTGTATATGAGAAAGCACTTTGGGAATGGTCTCTAGCTTATGGCATGCTTGAACCCTGCATGTAGCCATGTCATTGTTCAACAGCTTGCCATGCTCTGCCGACCTTGGGACTTTCAATCAACTTAAGTTAATGACCTGCTGTGTGGTTTGGTAACTTCAGGATTGTGTCCTTTTACTTGTCAACCTTGGGTTTGTAGGTCTCAGCAGCCAGCAACTGTCTGAATGAAGAAAATGCCTCTAGCTCCAGTGGACCAGGAGCAGGAGGCAGAGCTGAACCCAGAGGCTTAGGGGCTTTCACCTAGCCCCTAGAGCCTGGCACTTTGAACTTGGACTCAAAGCCTCCAAATTGTAAGAACAAACTCCTGTTTATTAAGGCCATCATATTTGTGGTATATTTCTGTCAGAGCAGCACTAGGTAACCAGAACAGTAGATTTTGAGATCTGGGGGTGTGAGATCTTATACTTTGTTCTTCTCCTTCTTGGATTATCCGAGGTCTCTTTCCTTTTCACATAAATTTAGCGATTGGTTTTTCCATAGCCTTAAAGAATGTTGATGGGATCTGGATTTCAATTGCATTGAATGTATAGATTGCTTTTGGTAGAACTGACATTTTCAACAGTGTTCAATCTTCCTATCCAAGAGCATAGTATGTTCTTCTATTTATGCAGATCCCTTATGGGTTCTTGAAGTAGTGTTTTGTAGTGTTCTTTGTACAGGTTTTTTGTATTCCTGGTAAGATTTATTGCAAAGTGTTTAATTTTTTTTTTGGTAACTCTAAGGCATTTGACTGCTAACCAGAAGGATGGCAGTTCAAACTTGCCAGCCACTCCTCGGAAGGTAGGTGGGACAATCTACTTCTGTAGTGATACTGCCTGGGAAACTCAAGGAAGGGTTGCTATGAGTCAGGTTTGAGTCGATGACAGTGAGTTTGGTTATTGTAAATGGTATTGATTTCTTTCTTTCTTTTTCAGCCGTCTCTGTTGGTGTAGAAGAAGCCAACTGATTTTTGTATGTTGATCTTGTATCCTGCCATAATACTAAATCTCTCAATTAGTTCCATTAGGATTTCTAGTGCATCTCTTGGGTTTTCTAGGTATAAGGTCATATCATCAGCAAACAGGGATAGTTTGACTTCTTGCTTACTGCTTGAACAATTTCTCTCAGAAAGAGCAGCACAAGGCTGGTCCCCATGAGGCGGAGGTTAAAGGTGTCCCAATGTCCAAACTACCGTACCATTCCATCATTTCAGACATTAACTCCTCTTCCTCCTCCCCATAATTTCCCCAGTCTTAGGGTTCTGTATTTCGCTGTAACGCCTCACAGAACTCACAGACACCCAAGGGTTCCTCTCATGTAGTAGTGGTGGAGGTTGGCAGGTTGTCAAGTACAAGGTCCGTGAGTAGGTCTGGAGGATCCTCCCAATTCTCAGGGTTTGATGAACCTCGATCAGCAGATCAGATGATGGCTGCTGTCCTAAATCCAGGGGTGAGATGAGGATGAGCCAAGACACAAAACTGGAACAAGAGAAGGGTGAATCTTCCCAGGAAATTTGTAGGTATACCCTCAAGGAAGCTAAGAGTGGTGATTTGAATTATACCCTCCAGCAAGGCAGGACTCAAGATACATTCCATCTGTGTTGCCCCAACAGAAATAACCTAAATCTCACCACAGAGTCCATTGCCAGTCATTATAGGGAATGACTACTACCAGCTGCCAGGCTAAGTTGATACCTGACCTTAACTACCACACAACCCCAAACAGGCATGGATAATGGGATTTACAAAACATCATAGAATGGAGGACAATGGCTAGAAGGGCCACATCAAGCAATTCACCACACTTACCAATTGGGATATCTTTGATTTCCCTTTCTTGCCTTATTGCCCTGGCTAGAACTTCCAGTACAATGTTGAATAGAAGTAGTGAAAGAGGGCATCCTTGTCTGGTTCCTCTTCACAAGAGGAATGGTTTCAGTCTCTCCATTAACAATATGTTGGCTGTTGGTTTTGCATATATGCCACTCATTAAGTTGAGGAATGTCCCTTGTATTCCTATTTTGCTGAGAGTTTTTATCAGAAACGAGTGTTGGATTTTATCAAATGCCTTTTCTGCATCGATTGATATGATCATGTGGCTCTTTTCCTTTGCTTTACTTATATGATGGATGACATTGATTGTTTTTCTAATGTTGAACCATCCCTGCATACTTGATATGACCCCACTTGGTCATAATGAATTATTTTTTTGATATGTTGTTGGAGTCTATTGGCTAGGATATTGTTGAAGATCTTTGCATCTATATTCATGAGGGATATTGGTCTGTAATTTTCCTTTTGAGTGATGTCTTTGCCTGGTTGTGGTATGAAGGTTATGCTTGCTTCATAAAATGAACTTTGGAGGATTCCATCCTTTTCTATGTTTTGGAATAGTTTGAGTAGGATTGGTGTCACTTTTTCTCTAAATGTTTGGTAGAGTTCCCCAGTGAAACGGTCTAAGCCAGGACTTTTTTGTTGGTCATTTTTTTAATGACCTGTTCAATTTCTTCTTTTGTTATGGATTAGTTCAACATTTCCATCTCAGTCTGTGTTAATTTTGGTAAGTAGTGTGTTTCTTAAACTCTGTCAATTTCTTCTAGATTTTCAAATTTGTTGGAGTACAATTCTTCATAGTATCCTGATATGATCCTTTTTATTTCAGTTGGTTCTGTTGTGATGTCACACATTTTGTTTCTCATTCATGTTATTTGTATTCTCTCCCTCTTTTCCTTCGTTAAATTTGCCAGTGGTTTGCCATTTTTATTAATCTTTTCCAAAACTAACTTCTAGTCTTGTTGATTTTTTCTATTGTCTTTCTATTTTCTGTTTCATTGATTTCTGCTCAAATCTTTGTTATTTCCTTTCTTCTGGTGACTGTAGGATTTTCTCTCTGTTCTTTTTTTAATTGCTGGAGATGTTGTGTTAAGGTGTTGATTTTGCTTTCTTCTTTTTTGCTGTGTGGATTTATTGCTATAAATTGGCCTCTGATCACTGCTTTTCTGCATCCCAAAGATTTTAGTATATTGTGTTTTCATTCTTGTTTGATTCAAGGAATTTTTTTATTTCATTTTTTATTTCTTTTCTTACCCAGTTGTTCTTAAGGAAGGTGTTGTTCAGTTTCCATGTGTTTGCTCTTTTTCCATTGATCTTCCTATTGTTGACTTCCAATTTGATAGAATTGTGATCTGAGAAGATGCTTTGCAGTATTTCAATGTTTTTAAATTTATTAAGGCTTGCTTTATGGTCTAACATATGATCTATCACGGATAATGCTCCAATTGCACTAGAAAAGAATGAATATTGTGCTGTTGTTGGGTGAAGTGCTCTGTAGACGTCTATGAAGTCAAGTTGTTGGATTGCATTGTTTAGTTCTTCTGCATCTTTGTTGAGTTTCTTTCCAGTTGTTCTATCTTTCATTGAAAGTGGTGTATTAAAGTTTCCTACTGTGACAGTGGAGTCATCTATTTGTCTTTTCAATTCTGTTAAAGTCTGATTTATGTATTTTGGGATTCTTTCATTGGATGTATAGGTACTTATTATGGTTATATCTTCTTGTTTGATTAAAACTTCAAATATTATATAATGTCCTTCCTTTTCTCTTATGGTGGTTTTTGTGTTAAAGTCAGTTTGATCAGAAATTAATATTGTCAGCCCTGCTTTGTTATAGTTGCCATTTGCTTGATATACTGCTTTCCACCTTTGATTTTTAGTCTATTTTTGTCTTTGTCTCTAAGCTGTGTCTCTTGTAGACAGCATGCTGGTGGGTTATGTTTTCTTATCCAGTCTGCAACTCTCCATCTCTTGAATGGTGCATTTAATCTACTGACATTCAGCATAATTATTGACAAGTATGAATTGATTGCTGTCGTTTTGATATGTGTTTTTTTCTTGGTGTTCCTTGTTTCTTCATTCTATCTAATTTTCTGTGCTGAGCTCATTATGTTTATGAATCATGCTATCATTTCCTTTGTTGCTGTTGTTTTAGTATTTGCTAAATATTTGTGCTTGTCCTCTTTTTTATTGTGATGTGAAGGTTTATCATTTTTTTTTTGAAGTTACCCCATGACTTATAATTTTCTCCCCGAGATTAGAACAGTCCATTTTATCTTGCAACTCTCTTGACTTCCTCACATTTAGAAATTCTATAACTACACTATTTCCCCCCTCTTTTTGGTTTATAAAACAAAAATAAGCAAACAAAAAATACAAACTCACTGCTGTCGATTTGGATCCCACTCATGGCGACCCCTCCTTGGGTTTCTGAGGCATTATCACTACAGAAGTAGATTGCCCAATCATCCTTCTGAGGAGTGGCTGGGGGGTTTGAACTCCAGCCTTCTGGTTAGCAGTAAAATGCCTTAGGTACTATGCTACTAGAGGGTTTTGTAGTTGTCCTCATTTGTCAGTTTATGTCTCTAGTTCCCTGTTTACAATCTTGTAAGCTTATTTCACTTTGGATACTTTTGTATACTTCCATAGCTGTGTTGACTGCTGGGTTGTGTTATCTCATGTATTAATGGTCATTTGTTGTTTGCTATTATTGGTTCTCTGTTCAAAGAATTCCCTTTAGTATCACTGGCAAGGATGGTCTGGTTTTAACAAATTCTCTTAATTTCTGCTTATCTGGAAATCTCATTTCACCACCATATTTGAAGGAAAATTTTGCTGGGTATGTAATTCTCAAAAAAATTGTAAATTTTTCTCTTTCAGGGAAATATATCATCCCATTGGCTTCTTGCCTGCATGATTTCTTCTGAGAAATCAGAGCTTAGTCTTGTAGGTTGCTCTTTGTAAGTAGGTAACTTTTTGTTCTTCCTGTACTGCTTCCAGGATTCTTTCTTTGTGTTTGGTTTTGGTGAGTTTGATGATGATATATCTTGGTGATTTTCTTTTGGGATTTATCCTGTTTGGGATTTATTGGATTTCGTGAATGGATATATTGCCATCTTTCATCATATCAAGGAATTTTTTCAACAAATCGAACAATTTTTTCAGTGCTTTTCATTTTCTCTTCCTGTTCTGGAATTCTGATTACTCATAGGTAATTCCTTTTGATGGTATCTCACATAAATATTGTTGTTGTTGTTAGGTGACATTGAGTCTTCTTTGACTTATACTGACCCTTCATTGTAGCCACTGTGTTAATCTATCTTGTTAAGGGCCTTACTCTCTTTTGCTGACACTTCACTTTACCAAGCATGATATACTTCTCCATGGAGTGGTCTCCTCTTACAACATGACCAAAGGAGGTGAGAGGAAGTCTGATCATTCTTGCTTCCAAGGAGAATTCTGGCTGCACTTCTTCCAGGACCGATCTTTTAGTTCTTTTAGCAGTTCACGGTACTTTCAACATTCTTCACCAACACCTTAACTCAAAAGCATCAACTCTTCTTGGGTCTTCCTTATTCATTGTCTAGCTCTCACATGCATAAGAGTGGATTGAAAATATCATCATGGCTTGTGTCAGGTTCACCTTAGTCCTCAAGGAGATATCTTTGGTCTTAATACTTGAAAGAGGTCTTTTGCAGCTGATTTGCCCAGTGCTATATGTCATTGGATATCTTGACTGCTCCTCCCATTAGCTTTGATTATGGAAACAAGTAATGTGAAGTCTTTGGCAACTTCCATCTTTTCTCCATTTATTTTGATGCTGCTTATTGGTCCAGTTGTGAGGATTTTTGCTTTCTTTTTGTTGAAGTGTAATCCATACTGCAGACTGTGTTTTTCAATCTTCATCAGTAAGTGCCTCAAATTATCCTCACTTTCAGCAAGTAAAGCTGTGTTGTCAGCCTATCATGATTATTAATGATTCTTCCTCCAATAGTGATACCATGCTTTTCTTCATATAGTCCAGCTTCTTGAATTATTACTTAGCATATAGATTGAATAAGTATGGTGAAAGGATACAACCCTGACACACTCCCTTTTTGATTTTAAACCATGCAGTGTCCCCTTGTTCTGTTCAAATGACAGATTCTTGGTTTATGTACAGGTTCTCATGAGTACAGTTAAGTGTCCTGGAATTCCCATTCTTCTCAATGTTATTCACAATTTGTTATGATTCACATAATCAAATGCTTTTGTATAGTTAATAAAACACATGTAAACGTCTTTCTGGTATTCTTTGCTTTGAGCCAAGATCCATCTGGCACCAGCAATGACATCCCTCATTCCATGTCCTCTTATGAATCCAGCTTGCATTTCTGGAAGTACTCTGTCAATATACTACTGCAACCATTTTTGAATATTCTTCAGTAAGCTTTCACTTGTATGCAACATTAATGATATTGTTTGATAATTTCAACAATATTATTAATGTTGATAAAACATTAATAATATTGTTTAATTCTATGGGATCACCTTTCTTTGGAATGGGCACAAATATGGATCTCTTCCAGTCAGTTGGCCAGGTAGTTGTCTTCCAAATCTCTTGGCATAACCAAGTGAGTGTCTCTAATGGGGCATCTGTTTGTTGAAATATCTCATTGGGTATTCTGTCAATTCTCGGAGCCTTGTTCTTTGCCAATTCTTTCATTGCAGTTTAAATTTCCTCCTTCAGTACCATTGGTTCTAGATCATACGCCACTTCCTGAAATGGGTGAAGATTGACCAGTTCTTATTGGTACAGTGACTCTGTGTATTCCTGCCATCTTCTCTTGATGTTTCTTGCATCATTCAATATTTTGCCCATAGAATCTCTCAGTATTGCAACTTGAGGCTTAAATTTTTTCTTCAATTCTTTCAGCTTGAGAAATGCTGAGCGTGTTCTTCCCTTTTGGTTTTCCAACTCCAGGTCTTTTCACATTTCATTATAGTAATTGGCTTTGTCTACTTGAGCTGCTCTTTGAAATCTTCTGTTCAGCTCTTTTATCTTGTCATTTCTTCCATTTGTTTTAGCTACTACCCGCTCAAGGGCAAGTTTCAGAGTGTCTTCTGTCATCCACTTTGGTCTTCTCTTATTTTCTCATCTTTTTAGTGATCTCTTGCTTTCTTCATGGGTAATGTTCTTGATATCCTCCCACAATTCTTCTGGTTTTCAGTCGTTTGTGTTCAATGCATCAAATCTATTCTTTAGATGATCCCTAAAATCAGGAGGGATATATTCAAGATCATATTTTGGCTCTCATGGACTTGTTTTAATTGTCTTTAACTTCAAGTTGAATTATCATATGAGCAGTTGATGGTCTGTTCCACCGTCATCTCCTGACCTGGTTTTGGCTGAAGATGTTGAGCTTTTCCGCCGCCTCTTGCCACAGATGTAGTCTATCTGATTCCTCTGTGTTCCATCTGGTGAAGTCCATGTGTAGAGCCACTGTTTGTGTTGTTGAAAAAAGGTGTTTGTAATGAACAAGTCGTTGGTCTTGCAAAATTCTATCATGCGAGTTCCAGCATTATTTCTGTCACCAAGGCCAAATTTTCCAACTACCAGTGATTCTTCTTTGTTTCCAACTTTTGCATTCCAGTCACCAGTGATTTAACACATCCTGATTGCATGTTCGGTCAATTTCAGACTTCAGTAGTTGATAAAATTTTTCAATTTCCTCATCTTTGTGTCTGGTGGTTGGTGCATAAATTTGAATAATAGTCATATTAATGGGTCTTCCTTGTAGGTGTATTGATATTATCCTATCACTGACAGCACTGTACTTCAGGACAGATCTTGAAATACCCTTTGTGATGATGAATACTATGCCATTCCTCTTCAAACTGTCATTCCCAGCATAGTAGATAATATGGTTTTCTGATTCAAAATGGCCCAAACCCATCCATTTCAGCTCACTAATGCTGAGGATATCAATCTTTATGTGTTCCATTTCATTTTTGACAACTTCCGATTTTCCTAGATTCATACTTCGTACATTCCATGTTCCGATGATTAATGGATGTCTGCAGCTGTTTCTCCTCAATTTGAGTGGTTCCACATTAGCAAATGGAGGTCTCGAAAGCTTTACCTTATCCATATGAGTAAGACTGGGTTTACTCTGATGATGCGGCTCTTTCCCAATCCTATTTTGAGGGCCTTATAATCTAACCGGACTATTCATAACGTTGCACTGTAATATATCAAACAGTGTTTCTTTGCTATTCATAAGGTTTTCCCTTACCAATTCTTTGAGAAGGGGATGGTCTCTTCTTTCTTCCTACTCTATCTCAGTCTGTAAGCTGGGCTGCTACCTGTGCACCATGTGTATCCCACTGGATTTGAAACACCAGTGGCTCAGCTTCAAAACTCACATCAAAGTGTCACCACAGTAGGACAAACTGACAGACAAGTTTGTCTCCCTGTTGGAAACCTCTTCTATCACCCTTACCTGGGTCCCAGTGGCTGACTCCTCTTCTGTCCTGGGTCCTGGGCCTTTTATTCCCCTTTCTCCCGCTCTCCTGCCCTGCTGCTTTGGGTGTGCCTGGGTCCCCTCTCCTCACCTAGATCCCGGTGGCTCACTTCTCTTCTGTCCCTGTCCCTGGACCTATTAGTCTCCACTCTCTGGTTCTCCCATCCTGTTGCTTTGGGCATGCCTGTGTTCCCTCTCCTCACCTGGATCCCTGTGGCCCAGGTTATCTGCTTCAAAATGGCCAAAACCAGTCCATTTCTGCTCACTAATGCCTAGGATATCAATCTTTTTGTGTTCCATTTCATTTTTGACAACTTCCAATTTTCATAGATTCATATTTTGCACATTCTATGTTCCAATTATTAATGGATGTATGCAGCTCTTTTTCCTCAGATGGAGTCATGCTGCTTCAGCAAATGGAGACTCTCAAATCTTTACTTTATCCTTAAGTTTGTTTCTACTGTATGAGGCAGCTCCTTCCCAGTCATATTTTAAGTGCCTTCTGATCTGAGGGGCTCATCTTCGTGGAATGTATCTGACAGTGTTTCAGGGCTATTCATAAAGTTGTCCAGTAATATATCAGTTAGTGTTTCTCTGCTGTCTATAAGGTTTTCCCTGGCCAATTCTTTGAGAAGTGAATGGCCTCTTCCTTCTTTCGAGTCTGCCTCAGTCTGGAAGCTCCACTGAAACTTGTCTGCCATGGGAAACCTTGCTGGTGTTTGAAACACTGGTGGTTCAGCTTCCAACCTCACAACAACATACAAGCCACAACAGTACCAAAAACTGACAGACAATTTCATCTCCCTTATCTGTTTCAAAACTCTCTAACCACTTCCTGTCCTTCTCTCTACCTGTTCTAGCCATTGGCCCTTCCATTTTCTGCCTTAGGTGGGGTCTCTTCCTCCACTACCTGGATTGGGCCATTGGCCCTGGCTTCTTCCCTCTGCTTGCTGTCTTATGTGGGGTCTCTCCATTCCCTTTCCTGGATCAGTACCTTAGGCTTTCTTTATTTTGTTTTGATCTTTTCTCTGATTGATCTCTTTCCAAAGAAGTATTCAGTTATTTGTCTTCAATCTCATAAATTCTGTCTTCCATTGACTCAATTCTACTCCTTTTCCCTTGCAACGTGTTACCTATTTCTGAAAATTTACTATTAATCTTCTTGATTTCTATCTGTAGAGTTTGTATCATTTCTAATTTTTCATTTATTTTGTCATTTTGTCCTTGAATTGTCTTTCAAAATTGTTCTATGGTTTTGTCTGTGTTTTCCTTAAGTTTCTCAGTGTTTTTCTTGATCTGTCTCTCAATTCACTGAAGGTACCTAAGTATAATTCTTTTGAATTCTTTATAAGGAATTCACTTATAAGGAAATTCACTCCCTGTATAAGGGAGTTTCAATGCTGCTTCTTCCTCAGGGATGTGTTCTGGGTCTGTATCCTGCTCCCTTGTTTCTGCCATTTTATCTTGTTTTTTTTTTTTTTGTGGACTGTGATGTTCTGTTGTCTCAGAGACACTGTGACTTTGTTGTAATTATATTTAATTGGTGATTGTATGTTGGAGTGATGAGCCCAAGGTTTTCATTTTCTTTGGCTGTATCTGAATAAGAAGGGTACCATGCTCCTCTATTCACTAGTTGGCAGCATTTACACACTCACCACCTGTCTCCTGGTACATGTGATAGATAATGAGAGTGGCTGCATAGATCTCTGTTAACTGTTTGTGAAGAGCAGTTAAGGGTGAGTCAGGCTGTATTGGTGGTTTTATATTGTTGACCAGTTAGTATAGAAGGAAGTGGTGGTTCTCACTCAGTAAGTGGAGCTTCAGGAAGTGTGGGTGTGGTTTCATTGTACGGGCATGGTTGCTGTCTCCCACTTAGTTAGACAAAAACAACAATTGAAAAACCATCAAAAAAGTAAAGCAAGAGGACAAAAAACACCTCGTAAACATGCAGGAACAATTACCAAAAAGATAAAAAAGAAAACAAAAGAGGAAAGGGAATAAATGAGAAAAAATATTTAAAGAAATACTTTAAAAAGCCAAAAGAATATGTGTAGAAAAAGGTGAAAAAAGAAAGAAAAAAAGCCCTACAATATCTGGGGAGAGGGAAATAAGAGAAAAGAGACAGAGCAGGAGAATAATGAAGAAAAAAAAAAAGGAAAAATGCAAAAATAAAAACAAAGAATGAGGAGAACCACAAGAAAGGGAAAAAAAAAAAAAATAGGAATCAGGAAAAGGGAAAAGAGAAAAAAGCTGAATACTAGAACCTGGGAAGGGATGAAGAAAGAATAAGAATAACAAAGACAAAAAAGAAAAAAAGAAAGAGCAATTTTAAAACAGACAGAAACAAAGAAACTTTGAAAAAAAAAAAAAAAAGGAATAAAATTCTGGGCAGGCTGCATAGGGCACCCAGGGTCTGTCAGAGCACACAGACTGGGTTGGAATTCCTGCTGGCCCAGAAGGTGGGTGGGAGTGAGGGATGGCAACATCTCCATTCACCAAGAGGGTGTGGGATATAAGAGTAACAAGGGGAATTTCACTCCTTTCCAGTCTTCAGTCATTTATGTCTGTGCTGTCCCCGGCAAGTGGAGTCTATTCTTTGTTGTTGTTGTTTGCCATCGAGTCGGCCCCGACTCATAGCGACCCCTCCTTGGGTTTCCAAGGCAGTATCACTACGGAAGTAGGAATGCCCAACCTTCCTTCCGAGGAGTGGCTGGTGGGAGTCTATTCTTAGGTCCCTGCCTGACAAAACACTGTTGCTTTGAATATCCAAAATGGTCCAACTGCTTGTAAACATTCAAAATTGCTGCACCCTCTGGACAGCCAAAAGTTCACAGCTCAGCCTGACTTTCTCTTCGCTGCTTCCCCTTTTATTCACCAGCCACCAGTGCAGTCCTCTGTGGAGCCCCTGCCCATCAGGGCCAATTTTTAGGTTAATTCTTAGGTCCTAACACCACTTGGCAGTATCCAAGCTGTCTGTGCTGTCAGGATCACTGACAGACCACAGCTCTCTATGTTTCCTCTTTGGGTGTTTTCATTAACATTCTTCTATTAGTTGGAGTTCAGCCCACTTCTGAATCCTTCCTTTCAAAGGTCAGGGATCCAGGATTATCTTCTGTATCTGTACTAATTAGTTCCCCTTTTATTTGTTAAAGAGGGTCTGTGTACTTTGTCTGCCTATTCTGCCATCCTCTGTGATACACTGACATCTTTGTTCTTTAGCATTTTTAAATTAAAAATATCTTGCTGTGACTTTTCAATGATAGTGTATCTGAGTCCATCATTCTAAGTGTATAATTATTTAAGAAGTCAAAAGTATTATTCTATTTGTCTAGCTATTTATTTTCTGCATGATATTAGTATATATCAGGCTCAAAGACCTGTGGCTTCATCCATGCTCTCCTTTTTCTTTTTTATGTTTTATTTTTTGTCTTCAGAATTGGGTAAATTCTTTTAAATTCAACTTATTTTTTAGTTTCATTTTGATCTTACCTTTTCTATCATTTCCACATACTTGAAGAAGAACTTTGTATCAATTTAGTAATCCATCTTTACCAGATGTTGACTGACTTCTATTTCTAGACTGTATATGACCATGCTACACCTCTGCTTAAAATATTTTGTGGCTCTCCTTGAGGACTGTTTTGATACCTTTTCATATGGTATGAAACATCCTCCAAGATATGACCACTGATAAAACTTGAAATCTCACCTCATACCATTCCCTTGTGTCACTGCTCCATTCTAGCCATACTGAATACATGTTGTTTCAAGCATTTGGCCTTGTCATCTATAAATATTTCTGCCTACAATGACCTTCTTCCTTTCTACTCTTATCCTCCTGGCCACTTTCTACTCAATGTCTTTGCCATCCTCTTACTTCCCTAGGCAAAGTTAAATGCTACTGGCACTATATACTTCCTTTCTGAGACTGTTATCACTGTATTATTTTTGACAAATGTCAGTTTTGTTATCTAAAGTCTATATTGTATAATAAAACTTTCTGTGATAATGGAAATGTTCTAAATTTTCACTATCCAATATGGTAGCTCCTAGCCACGTGTCACTATTGAACATTTGAAATAGGTAGACTGTGAGGAAACTGAATTTTCTATTTTATTTAACTTTAATAGAGCATGTGGCTACTAGTGACTACTTTATTAGAAAATGCAGATCAAGAATTTTAATTGTTTTGAAATCACACAAAATGTGTTGACAGCCTGCTTTGTTTTCCCAGAAATCAGCTCATAGTGAATACTCAGTATTAAGTTATTGTCAAATGACAGAATGAGTAAATGCTAGAAGATTAAAGATTTAATATTCTTCAGAAGTGCTGAACAGATCAAGGTAGGAAAGTGTTTTACTATTATAGCAGAAATTAAGCTTTTACTCTTTTCAGTTTGATCTAAACTATGTCATTGATTCAGTTTTTCCAGAGTTATGAGACCAAATATATATATATATGTATGTGTATATTTATGTACATATATATATATACACACACATACATAGGGAGAATGGAGATATGGCCCTACCCCACCTTCACCTACATTCTGGATAGGCAAGAATTCCATCCCTGTCCAGATGCCCTGAAACCAGCTGCCTACTAGCCAGGCAAGAACTTGTCTCAACACTAGAAGCCTGTTCCCAGCCACCTTTTGGGCCTGCAGGATTTTTATTTTTTCTCTGAGACCAGATACCTTACATCAAGTTGGCTTTGGGGACAGCAGGAACTTTTTTTCTGGGAATGGGACCCTGTTCCCAGTTACCTTTTAAGACAGCAGGGATTTTGTCTGGGTCAACAAACTCTGCCAACAGCTGTTTTTTGAGCTGGCTGAAATTCCCTCTGGAAGCAGGTATCTTGCTCCCAATCTCTTTTTGGACTGGCAGAAAGTTTTTCTGGGTTCAGGAGCTCTGCCACAGACACTTTCTGGGGCAGCAGGAACTGGTCTGAAATCAATTCCTCTGCCCCCATTGCCTTCTGGATAGATAGAAACTAGCTCCAAGATCAACTGCCCTGATCCCAGTGGCATTTGGGGTTGGCAAAAACCTTTGCTGGGTCCAGATGCCCTACACTAAGCCCTCCTTTGTGGATGGCTGGAACTTTGCCTGGGAGTAGGGGCCCTGCAATAAGCTACTCCTTGCGACAGTAGAAACTTTCTGAGACCAGACACCCTATCCCCAGCTACATTTTGAACAGGCAGGAATTCCTTCTGAAAACAAATGCCTTGCTCTCACCACTGTTTGGGCTGGCTGTCCCCCACCTGGTTAGAAACTCTTCCCCCCCAAAAAATTTAAAATAAATAACAAAAGTCAAATCCACATAAAGAAACAGCAACTGTGCCCATACTACCTTGCCACACCTGCACTTTCTGCAATCCCACCCACTGAATGAGGGCCTCCACTTGCTTCTGCACCAACTGGTCAATGGTAGACAATGACAAATACCAGATAAACTTGCCATCAACTACTCTTTTTTTTTTATTTTTTATGTACTTTCTTTTTTTTTATTAGGATTTGGGTGAAGATTTACAGAGTAAATTCACTTTTCATACAGCAGTTCACATATACTTTGTCTCATGTCATTGACCAA
>NW_006921816.1:3821383-3826430 GCF_000298275.1 Orycteropus afer afer | reverse complement strand
CTTCTGTGTCTGTGTTAATTGGTTTCCCTTTTCTTTGTTGAAGAGGGTCTGTGCAATCCTTCTGCCTAGTCCGCCATCTTGCCCCGCCTCCAACTACTCTTCATAAACAGCTAAACAGACATCTGTGCACACACTCTCATCCTCTATCATATCCAGCAGGGGACAGACAGTGAATGCCTAAGATTTGCCAAACTAGAAAATATAGTAGAAATATAAATACAACAACATCACAATGTTTCAGAGACAACTGACCATTCCAGTTTATATAAAGAAGGAAAATAAAGTAGTGTAAACAGGGAACCAGGAAACCAACACTGGAAACCTCTCATGAAGAAGAAGTGGCATTGGAACTGCCTGATAAGGAATTTAAAAGAATTATACTTAGGTGTCTTCAATGGATTAAGAGCTAGATAAAGGAAAAGACTGACACAATAAAGTAAAACAAAACTACAGAACAATTAAGGAAAAGAATACAAGAACAAAATAAATGGAAAATTCAAACACATAAAAACAAATAGAAATCCAGAAGATTAAGACTAAGATTTCAGAAATAGATAACAAATTGAAAAGGCAAAGGAGTAGAATTGAATCAATGAAAGCAGAGATAATGAGATTGAAGACAAATCTTTCAATATTACTTTGGTAAGGGTACAATCAGACAAAAGAACAACAATAAAAACTTAGTAAAGCTTAAGATTTATGTTAGACACAATCAAGAGGAATAAGTTATGTGTGATTGGAATTCCAGAACATCAGGAGACAAATAAAACAACTGAGAAAATTAATGAAGCTTTGTTGGAAGAGAACATATTATGAAGTGAACTTTCCTAATATGATGAAAGACGAGAAGACATATATTCAAGAAGTTCAACAAACCTCAAACAGGATAGACCCCAAAGGAAAATCACCAAGACATGTAATGAAACTTCCCCAAACCAAAGACAAAGAAAGAATCCTAAAAGCAGCACAGGAATCATGAAAAAAGCAATCAATAAGTCTAAGCTCTGATTTATCAGCAGAAACCATGGAGGCAAGAAAGCAATGATATAACATATGTAAAACCCTGAAAGAAAAGAAAAAAAATCCTGGCCAAAAATGATATATCCAGGAAAATTGCCCCTCAATTATGATGGTGAAATTAGGATATTTCCAGATAAACACAATTTAAGGGAATTTGTTAAAACAAGACGAACCTTAAAAAAGATGCTGAAAGGAGTCTTTTGAAAGGAGAACTAACAACAGACAAAAACCTATGATTAACATACAGAAAAGCATAACCTGAAAACCAACCTAGTTATAGAAGTATCCAAAGTAAAATCAATTTACAAGACTATAAACAGGGAACCAGAAACATCAATTGTCAAATGAAGACAACTACAACCTAAAAAGAGGGAATAAATGGTGTAGGCACAAAACTTCCAAATGGAGAAGAAGTTAAGATGATTTTGAGATAGAATGGACTGTTTCAAACTTGGTGAGAAAATAATAAATCACATAATACCCTCAAGAAAAACTAATAAAACTCATCAAAATATAAAAGAGGAAAGGCATAAATACTTAGCAAATACTAAAACAATAGCAATGAAGAAAATGATAAACATTTCATCAACAAAATGAGTTCAGCATAGGAAAATAATATGGAATAAAAAATCAGCCACACCATGAAAAAACACATAACAAAATGACAGCAATAAATACATACTTGTTGAGAATTTTGCTGTATGTAAATGGATTAAATTCACCATTCAAGAGACAGAAAGTTGCAGACTGGATAAGAAAATATGACCCATCAACATGCTGTCTACAAGAGACTTACCTTAGAAACAAAGACAAAAATAGACTAAAAATAAAAAGTTGGATAAAAATATATCAAGCAAATGTCAAACAAAATACAGCAGGAGTGGCAATATTTATTTCTGATGGAGCAGACATTAAGACAAAAACCATCATAAGAGACAAGGTAGGACATTATATAACAATTAAAGGATCAATTGAACAAAAGAAAATAACCATAATAAATATCTACACACCCTATGAAAAAGTCATAAATCAGATTTTAACAGAATAGAATAGACAAATAGATGACTCCACAGTAACAGTAAGAGGTTTTAATATACCACTTTCCATGAAAAAAAGAAAAAAAGAACTAGCAAGAAACTCAACAAAGACACAGAAAAACTAAATAATAAAATCAACCCACTTGACCTTATAGACATGTACAGAGCACTTCACCTATCGATAGTAAAATATGCATTATTTTCAGTGCACATGGAACATTCCAGAGGATAGACCATATATTAGATCACAAAACAAGCCTCAAAAATAAAAAATATTGAAATACTACAAGACTTCTTCTCAGATCACAATGCCATAAAATGAAAGAAAAATAGGAAGATTAATGGAAAAATAGCAAACACATGGAAATAACACCCACCTTAAAAATACTAGGTACTGTTGTTGGTGTTAGGTGCTGTCAAATTGGTTCCCACCCATAATGACGCTATGTACAATGGAATGAAACACTGAGTAGTCTTGTGCCATCCTCACAATCCTTGCTATACCTTAACCTATTATTTCAGCCTCTTGTCAATCCATCTCGTTGAGGATATTCCCCTTTTTTGCTGATCCTCCACTTTACCAAGCATGGTATTCCTTCTCCAGGGAATAATTCCATCTGACAGCATAACCAAAGTAGTTGAGATGAATTCTGGCCATTCTTCCTTCTCAGGAGAATTCAGGGCGCACTTCTAGGACAGATTTGTTTGTTCTTCTGGCAGTCCATGGTATTTTCAGTATTCTTTGCCAACACCACAACTCAAAGACATCTACTCTTCCTCATTCTTCTTTACTCATTGTCCAAATTTCACATGTATGAGGCTTTGAAAATACCATAGTTTGGGTTTGAGGTTGTGTTTGCCATTGAGTAAGATCTGACTCATAGCAAGCCCTCCTTGGGTTTCCAAGGTGGTATTAGTATGGAAGTAAATTGCCCAACCTTCCTTCTGAGGAGTGGCTGGTGGGTTTGAACTGCCAGGCTTTTGGTTAGCAGTCAAATGCATTAGGCTCCCCAATCCATTGAAGATACGTAAATATAATTCTTTTGAATTCCTTGTAAGGGAATTTCAATACTGCTTCTTCCTCAGGGATGTGTTCTGGGTCTGTATCCTACTACCTTGTTTCTACTGCTTTCTCTTGCTTCTTTTTGTGGACTGTGATGGTCTGTTGTATCAGAGACATTGTGATTGTGTTGTATTTATATTTGAATGGTGATTGGATGTTGGAGTGATTAGCCCAAGATTTTTGTTTTCTTTGTTTTGTTTGGATGTATCTAAGTAAGCAGGATACTGTGCTCCTCAATTTGCTAGTTGGAAGCACTTATACTATACACTCACCACCTGTCTCCTGGTGGGTGTGATAGAGAATGAGAGTGGCTGGACATATCTCTGTTAATTATTTGTGAAGAACAGTTAATCATGAGTCAGGCTCTTATTGGTGGTCACGTATTGTGGGCCAGGTGGTGCAGAAGGAAGTGGTGGCTCACCCTCAGTAAGTGGTGTTGTAGGAGTGCAGGAATGTTTGTGTCATATGGGCTTGGTTGCTGTCTCCCACTCAGTTAGAGAAAAACAACAATCAAAAAACCATCAAAAAAGTAAAAGCAAGAGGACAAAAACACACACACACCACATAAACACACAGAGAGAATCACTAAAAAGAGAAAAAAGAAAGAAAAAAAAAGTAAAGCCAATAAATGAGAGGAGATATTTAAAGAAATATTTTAAAAAGTCAAAAGAAATGTGAAAGAAAAGGGGAAAAAAAAACCTTCACTATCTGAGGAAGGTGGAATAAGAGAAAAGACATAGTGTAGGAGATTAATGAAGACAAAAATGGGAAAAATGCAGAAAGAGAAGCAAGGAATGGGAAGAACCACAAGAGAAATAAATGAGAATCAGGAAAAAGGAAAAGTAAAAAAGCAGAAGGCTAGAACCTTGGAAGGGAAGAAGAAAGAATAGTAATAAAAAGGACAAAAAAAGAAGAAATGATAATATAATTTTAAAACAGACAAAAACAAACAAACTAAAAAAGGAAAAAGAAAAAAAAAATTCTTGCTAGAGCAGAGCAGAGTGCCTAGGCTTCATCAGAGCACACAGACTGGGATGGAATTCCTGCTGGCCCACAAGGTGGGTGGGAGTGAGGGATGACCACACCTCTGTTAACCAACAGGGTATGGGATATAAGAGTAACAAGGGGAATTTGGTAACTTTCCAGCCCTGAGTGTCTGGAATGTCTTTGTGGTCCCTGGCAAGTGGAGCCTATTCTTAGGTCCCTGGAATCTGAGAGAATGCTGTTGCTTTAAATATCCAAAAGGGTTGAAGCACTTGTAATCAAAATGGCTGTGCCCTCTGGGCAGCCAAAAGTCCACAGCTCAGCCTGTCTCCCTCTTTGGCGCTTCTCCTTTTATTCACCAGCCACCAATGCAGTCCTCTATGCAGCCCCTAGCTAGCAGGGCCAATTTTTAGGTTAGTTCTTAGGTCCTAACAGCACTTAAGAGCTCTGGTGGTATAGAGCCTGAGGCACTTGACTGGTAACCAGAAGGCTGGTGGTTCAAATCCCCCAGACACTCCTCAGAAAGAAGATTGGGCAATCTACTTCTGTAGTGATACCACCTTGGAAACCCAAGGAGGGCTTGCTATGAGTCGGATCCAACTTGATGGCAATGAGTTTGGTTTTCTTTTATTTTATCACCACTTAGCAATATCCAAGCTGCCCTTGCCATCAGGATCACTAACAGTCTGCAGCTCTGTATGTCTGCTTTTTCTTTTGGGTTCTTCTACTAGTTGGAGTTTAGACCACTTCTGTATTCTTCCTTTCAAAGCTCAGGGCTCCATGATTATCTTTTGTATCTGTATTAATTGGTTCCTCTTCTCTTTGTTGAAGAGAGTCTGTGTATTTTGTCTGCCTATTTTGCCATCTTACCAGAACCTGATACCTAATTCCAGTGTATACTCATAGAATCTGTCATAGTCTGGGTTCTCTAGAGAAGCAAAAC
>NW_006921816.1:3814980-3820483 GCF_000298275.1 Orycteropus afer afer | reverse complement strand
TGAGGATTTTTTTTTTCTTTATATTGAGACATAATCCATATTGCAGACTGTATTCTTCAACCTTCATCAGTAAGTGCCTCAAGTCATCCTCACTTTCAACAAGCAAAGTTGTATCGTCTGCATATCTCAGGTTGTTAATGATTCTTCCTCCAATCCTGGTGCCATGTTTTTTTCCACAGAGTCCAGCTTCTCGTATTATTTGCTCAGCATATAGATTGAATAAGTATAGGGAAAGGATACAACCCTGACGCACTCCCTTCGTGATTTTAAACCATGTAGTGTCCCCTTGTTCCGTTCAAAGGACAGCCTCATGGTCAAGGTACAGATTCCTCATGAGTACAATCAAGTGTTCGGAAATTCCCATTCTTCTCAATGTTATACTTAATTTATCATGATCCACACACAATCAAATGCCTTTGCATAGTCAATAAAGCACAAGTAAACATCTTTCTGGTATTCTTTGCCTTGAGCCAAGATCCATCTGGCAACAGGTATGATATCCCTTGTTCCATGTCCTCTTCTGAATCCAGCTTGCACCTCTGGAAGTTCTCTGTCAATATACTGCTGCAAAAGTTTTTGAATTATCTTCAGTAAGATCGGGAGGAAGGTTGGGCAATCCTACTTCCATAGTGATACTGCCTCAGAAACCCAAGGAGGGGTCACAATGAACCGGTGCCAACTCGACAGCATATAACAACAACAACAAGATCTTACTTGAGTGTGATATAAATGATATTGTTCCATAAATTCCACAATTTGTGGGATCACCTTTTTTTGGAATTGGTACAAATATGGATCTCTTCTAGTCAGTTGGCCAGGTGGCTGTCTTCCAAATCTCTTGGCATACCTGAGTGAGTGCCTCCAATGGGGCATCCGTTTGTTAAAATATCTCAGTGGGTATTCCATCAATTCCTGGAGCCTTGTTCTTTGCCAATTCTTTCATTGCAGCTTTGACTTTCTCCTTCAGTACCACTTGGTTCTAGATCATATGCCACTTCTTGAAATGGATGAAGATCAACCAGTTCCTTTTGGTACAGTGATTCTGTGTATTTCTGCCATCTTCTCTTGATATTTCCTGCATCATTCAATATTTTTCCCATAGAATCTCTCAGTATTGCAACCCAAGGCTTAAATTTTTTCTTCAATTCTTTCAGCTTGAGAAATGCTGAACGTGTTTTTCCTTTTGGTTTTCAGACTCCAGGTCTTTGCACATTTCATTATAGTAATTGGTTTTGTCTGCTCTAGGTGCTCTTTGAAATCTTCTGTTCAGCTCCTTTATCTTGTCATTTCTTCCATTGGCTTTAGCTTCTCTGCACTCAAAGGCAAGTTTCAGAGTCTCTTCTGTCATCCATTTTGGTGGGCGTTCACATGAGACACAAATATCTTTATCCTTTGGCCCATTAAGAGAGATCTATCCATGTATCTCTTCCCCATACATTTTTGTCACCAATTTTCCAATCATGCTCCTTCCAAGTCCCAGGCCATCCAGCTAATTAATTAGCCACAGCCCATGACTCCATATACAATCATATATCTGGCCATTTCTTATTCCATTCAAAGTGAACAGCCAGAGGCACAGCTCAAATTCTGCCCATTGGGAGGATTTCCCTTCACCACTGTCCTTCAGGGAAGTCCCAGAAAGGGGCTGCAGTGTCATTGCTGTCCACTTTTGAGTGGTGCCTGTGTATCGCTCAGAACCATTTGTAAAACAAGCACAAATTTTCTCTTCCTCAGTCAACTGATCATAAGGAACTCCCCATGAGGCCATACATGCAGAATGAGAGAGGGAAGGTAATTTGACTGGAGGGGAGACCACAGGTATTTGGGCCACTTCCTCATGAACTTACTAGTGCCTTCTGGTCCTGCTTGAGCCCAATCTCTGATATACCACTTTCATTTAATGATGGAGTGCTGCTGTGCATATCCAACTTTATGACTCTGTGGGTCAGACAACACCCAGTACATGATAGGCAGCTCAGGCCTAATGGTGACTTGGTGGCCCATGGTTAGGCATTCAGTCTCTACTAAAGCTGAGTAACAAGCTAAAAGCTGTTTCTCAAAAGGATAGTAGTTATCTGCAGAGGATGACAGGGCTTTGTTCCAAAATCCCTAGGGTCTGTATTGCAATTCACCCGTAACGACCTGCCAAAGACTCCAAACATCATCTCTATCTGCTATAGACACTTCAAGCACCATTAGAGCAGCTGGATCATATGGCCCAAGTGACAGACGACTTACACAGCAGCCTGAACCTGTTGCAGAACCTTCTGTTGTTCTGGGCCCCATTCAACACTAACAGCTTTCTGAATCGCTTGATAAATAGGCTGAAGCAACACACCCAAATGAGGGGTATGTCACCTCCAAAATCCAAAGAGTTCCACCAGCTGTTTTGCCTCTTTTTTAGTTGTGGAGGAAGCCAGATACAAAAACTTATCTTTCACTTTAGTACGAGTATCTCAACATGCCCCACACCACTGGACCCCTAGAAATTCACTGACGTAAAAGGCGTCTGAATTTTTGTTGAGTTAATCTCTCTGGTGGTGTAGTGCCTAGGGCATTTGAATGTTAATCAGAAGGCTGGAGGTTCAAGCCTACCAGCCACTGCTAGGAAGGAATGTTGGGCAATCTAATTCCATTAGTGATATCACCTGGGAAACCCATAGAAAGGTCACTATGAGTCGGATCTGATTCAATGGCAGAGCTATTTTTTTTATTTTTTAGCATGCAGATGTCTCACCAATAAGTCTAGAGTCATCGATATTTCTTCCTTACGAGGTCCAATCAGCATAATGTCATCAATATAATGGACCAGTGTGATGTCCTGTGGAAGGGAAAGGTGATCAAGATCCCGATGGACTAAATTATGACATAGTGTTGGGAGTTGATATACCCTTGAGGAAGCACTGTGTAAGTATATTGTTGACCTTGCCAGCTGACGGCAAACTGCTTCTGATAATACTTTGAACTTGATATTGAGAAAAAGGCATTGGTCAGATAAATAGCTGCATACCAAGTATCAGGAGATATACTAATTTGCTCAAGCAATGAAACCACATCAGGAACAGCAGCTGCAATTGGAATCACCACCTGATTAAGCTTATGATAATCTACTGTCATTCTGCAAGTTCCATCTGTTTTCTGCACAGGCCAAATAGGCAAATTAAATGGGGATGCAGTGGGAATCACCACCAATGCATCCTTTAAGTCCTTGATGGTGGAAGTACTCTCTGCAACCTCTCTAGGGATGTGGTATTGCTTTTGGTTTACTATATTTCTAGGTAGAGGTAGTTCTAATGGCTTCCACTTGGCTTTTCCTACCATAACAGCCCTTCCTCCACATGTCAGGGACACAATGTGGGAATTCTGCCAATTGCTCAGTACAGCTATTACAATTATGGATTCTGGAACTGGGGAAATCACTACAGGATGGATTCAGTTACCCATTGGAGTAGATGAGATGCATCTTAGCTAAGACTCCATCAATAACTTGACCTCCATACACTCCCACTCTGACTAGTGGGCCACAGTGATGCTTTGGGTCTCCTGGAACTGATACTTAGTGTCAGTTCAGAGCCTGTGTTCAATAATCCCTGAAAAGTCTGATTATTTCCTTTTCCATAATGAACAGACACTCTTGTAAAAGGCCTCAGATCCATTTAAAGGAAAACTGGGAGAAAGATTAACATTATAAATTTTTAGCAATGTAGTGGGGTCCTTCCTCAAGGAAGGGCCTTCCCTTAATTCAAGGGGTTGTGAGTCTATAAAATGAATCAAGTCTGGGAATTGATTGAGAGTCTGTAACTCTGTATTCTGGTTATTCAATCTAGTCTGCTGTTCATGTGACCTAGAATTCTTCTGTCTGTACAGATCAAGTAAATATTTATTTAGTAGGGCCACCATGTATTTCATTACTAGAAACACCATGCCTAAGTAGCCAATGCCATAATTCCACATGAGTCAGAATATTCTGATTACTGTTTTGACTCTGTTGTTTGTTAGGGTAACCATGCCCACCTTTCCTGTGTGGATTAACTGCTGGCACTTGGCCCCTACTACCATGGGGTCCAATCAGCCCCATCATAGTTAAATGTCTTAGTTCAATTAGGGCAGTTCCCACTGTGAAATCCTACTTACATAAAATAGCATTCACAGAAGTCTTCAAGGATGCTGGTCCTCCCTTCACAAATTTGTTCCTCACCTTACTGTTGAAAGGCATGTCCTCTGAACTCTCCATTTCTGTCTCTAGTGGTCTAATCTGATAAATCTGTTCTAACAACATGCCAATTTCCCTAAGACTCTGGATACCTTCTAAATTATACCAAGACAGGTCTGGTACTTAAATTTGACTTAAGGTGGGTCACCGCATAATCCATGCTTCAGTAAGCCAACCAAATAAATAATTAGATCCTTTCCTAACTTCTTGAGCTGAAACATTCAATGAGGATTCTGTACTTAGTGAGCCTAATTTAATAAACAGACTGATCCAGTGTTACATTCCTTGCACCGTTATTCCACACCCTCAGTAGCCATTCCCATATATACATTCCAGGTTTCTGCCTGTACAAGTTAGCAGTTTTCATGTGTAGCAAAATACCTCCCCAGTCACACTTTGTATTTTACCTTTTGGGGCTTGCTTGGACTTTAGTTATAGGTCTAGCAGGCACCATGGGTGGGTGGGGCAGTCCCTGAGACATTCAGCAATATTTTCCATTCCATCTGCCTCAGGCAATGACCTAGCAGGAACAGTTGGGTTAATCTCATCAGATAGAGGTAGAAGAGATAAGGGTTTTATAGTAATCCCTTCAGATGGAAGGATATTCCTGATTGTCTGCCCACCCATATGTCCCCATTCCAGGTTGCAGGACTCCATTTTTTTCCCAATCAGTGCCCTCACTTTAACTTCTGACACCATTCTGGGTTGACAATTCAATTGGTGTTGTAATTCAGCCACCCTTACAATAAGACTCTCAGTTTGCTTTTCAGCAACATCAGCTCTGTTACTAGAAGAAATAAGGTTTTCTTTCAGGGCACAACTGGAAACACTGAGGTCTTTTATGTGCCACTTGAGCTGTGACTCAGCAGCCCTGAACTCATCTTGCTCTTTCACCACTTTGTCTATTGTAAGTAGGACAACCTGCCAGCTTCCATATACTCCTCATGCTGACAAAATTGCAGAAAAGTATCAAATATGCAGTCATGCAGAGCCTCACTTCTCAAAAACACTTGATCTATTTGTGGTGGTATTTTGCACATTAATGTTGCCACCTCATACCATAGATTAGCAGGGCCCTCTTTACTAATGGAGGCAGAGTCATCAGTGCCTTTATGATTAATCAAATTAGAGAACCAAAACAGAATTGGTGAGAACCAAATTAGGAAGCCCATCCTTATGATTCTGTCTCTCTAGAACCAGTCCCAGTATGAAATGTGTTAGGCTGGGTTCTCTAGAGAAAAAAAACCAATAAACTATATATAGGAGCTCTGGTAGCATAGTGGCTAAAGC
>NW_006921816.1:3810819-3813390 GCF_000298275.1 Orycteropus afer afer | reverse complement strand
TATCTTCAGTAAGATTTTACATGCATGTGATATCAATGATATTTTTTGATAATTTCCACATTCTGTGGGATCATCTTTCTTTGGAATGGGTACAAATATGGATCTCTTCCAGTCAGTTGGCCAGCTAGCTGTCTTCCAAATCTCTTGGCATAGCTGAAGAGTGCCTCCAGCACAATATCCATTTGTTGAAACATCTCAATAGGTATTCCATCAATTCTTGGAGCCTTATTCTTTGCCAATTCCTTCAGTGCAGCTTCAACTTCTTCCTTCAATACCATTGGTTCTTGATCACATGCCACCTCCTGAAATGGATGATCATCTACCAATTCTTTTTTTGTATAGTGACTCTGTGTATTCCTTTCATCTTCTTTTGATATTTCCTGCATGATTTAACATATTGCCCAGGGAATCTTTCAATATTGCAATTCAAGGGTTACTTTTTTTTCCTCAGTTCTTTCAATTTAAGAAATGCTGAGTGGGTTCTTCCCTTTTGGTTTTCTTACTCCAGGTCTTTGCACATTTCATTATAATTATTAACTTTGTCTTCTTGAGCTGCTCTTTGAAGTTTTCTATTCAACTCTTTATCCTGTCAATTCTTCCATTTCTTTAGCTACTCTCCATTCAAGGGCAAGTTTCAGAGTCTCTTCTGAGATCCATTTTGGTCTTGTTTTCCTTTCCTGTCTTTTTAATGACTTTTGCTTGCCTCATGGATGATGTTCTTGATGTCATCCAACAATTCATCTAGTTTTCAGTCATTGGTGTTCAATGCATCAAACGTATTTTTTAGATGGTGTCTAAATTCAGGAACAATATATTCAAAGTTATATTTTGGCTCTCATGGAGTTGTTTTAATTGTCTTCAGTTTCAACTTGAACTTCCATATGAGCAGGTGATGGTCTGTTCCCCAATACGCTCCTGAACTTGTTTTGGTTGAATATATTGAGCTTCTCCATCACCTCTTGTCACTGATGTAGTCATTCTGTATCCTGTGTACTCCATCTGGTGAAGTCTACATGAATAACCAACATGTGTGTTGTTGAAAAAAGGTATTTTCAATGAATAAGTCATCAGTCTTGCAAAATTCTATTGTGATTTCCAGCATTGTTTCTATTGCCAAGGTCATATTTTCCAGCTACTGGTAATTCCTCTTGATTTCCAACTTTTGTGTTCCAATCACCAGTGATAATTAACACATCTTGATTGCATGTTTGGTCAATTTCAGACTGCAGAAGTTGGTAAAAATCTTTGATTTTCTCATCTTTGGCTTTGGTGGTTGATGCATAATACTACCTGAAACAATATATATAGTCAATGTAATCCTGATCCAGATTCCATCAACATTCTTTAAGGGCATGGAAAAAGAAATCACTAATTTTATGTCGAAAGGAAAGAGACCTTCAATAAGTAAAACACTACTGAAGAAGAAGCACAGAGTAGGAGGTCTCATACTCCTGGATCTCAAAACCTACTATACAGACACAGTAGTCAAAACATCCAGGTATTTGTACAGTGACAGGCACATAGATCAATAGAGTCCAATGGAGAACTTATAAATAGATTCATCCACCTGTGATCAGCTGATCTTTGACAAAAGGCTGAAATGGTATTTTCAATCACCTCATATGTATGTGAAAGCTGGACAATGAATAAGGAAGACTGAAAAGGACTTGATGCTTTTGAGTTGTGGTGCTGGCGAAGAATTGTGAAAGTACCATGCACTGCTAAAAGAACTAAAAAATCTTTCCTGGAAGTGTAGCCAGAATGCTCCTTGGAAGCAAGAATGGCCAGAACTCATCTCACCTGCTTTGGTCATGTTGTCACAAGGGATCATTCCCTGGAGAAGGATATCATGCTCAGTAAAGTGGGGGATCAACAAAAAAAGGGAAGGCCCTCAAAGAGATGGATTGACACAGTGACTGCCATGATGGGCTCAGGTGTAGCAAGGATTTTGAAGCTGGCATGGGACCAGACAGTATTTTGTTCTGTTGTACATAGGGTCATTGTGAGTCAGAGCCAACTTGTCATCACTTAACAACAACAACCACCACAATGTATGGCATTAATATACTACCAAACTTAAGTGAAAATTCACAAATAGTACAAGATAAACTAGAGGACTGTGATATTTTAAAATTAAATTCTTACGGTCAGCAAAAGACTTTTTTGAAAGAGTGAAAAGAGAACCCATGGATTGTGAAAAATTTTTTTTCTTCAGTTCTTTCAGTTTGAGAAATGCTGAACGTGTTCTTCCCTTTTGGTTTTCAGACTCCAGGTCTTTGCACATTTCATTATAGTAATTGGCTTTGTCTACTCGAGCTGCTTTTTGAGATCTTCTGTTCAGCCCTTTTACCTTTTCATTTCTTCCATTTGCTTTAGCTCTTCTCCACTCAAGGGCAAGGTTCAGAGTCTCTTCTGTCAACCACTTTGGTCTTCTCTTCTTTTCTTGTCTTTTTAGTGATTTCTTGCTTTCTTCATGGATAATCTTCTTGATATCTTCCCATAATTCATCTGGCTTTCAGTCGTTGGTGTTCAATGCATCAAATCTATTCTTTAGATGATCTCTAAATTCAG
>NW_006921816.1:3800111-3809838 GCF_000298275.1 Orycteropus afer afer | reverse complement strand
TTCCTAGTCTGTCTCAGTCTATAAGCTGGGCTGTTACCTGTGCACCAGGTGCATCTTGCTGGGTTTTAAACACCAGAGGCTCAGCCTCAAAACTTACTTCTGCATGTCACCACAGGAGGACAAACCGACAGACACGTTTGTCTTGCTGTTGGAGACCTCTCGTATCACCCCCACTTGGGTCCCTGTGGCTGACTGTACCTCTGTCTGGCTTCCTGGCTTTTAATCCCCTTTCTCCTGCTCTTCCCGCCTGCTACTTTGTGTGTCCCTGAGTTGTCTCTCCTCACCTGTAACCCTGGGGCTGACTGCTCCTCTCTCCAGGTTCCTCCAAAAACTCCAATACCTCAATATAAAAAAGACAAACAATCCTTTTAATCAATGGAGAGAAGACATAAACAGACACTTCACCAAATAAGGTATTCACGGAGCCAACAAAAACATGAAGATGTTTGTAATCATCAGCCATTAGAGAGATGTAAGTCAAACCAACAGTGGGATATCATCTCACCCCAGTAATAATAGCAAAGCTCAACAAGGTGGAAAATTACAAAGTCTGGTGTGGATATGGAGAGATAGGGAATTTCATACATTGTTGGTGGGACTGTGAAATGATGCAATGACTCTGGTAAATGGTATAGTGATTCTTTAAAAATTTGGAAATAGAAATATCATTTGATCCAGCAATCCTACTACTAGGTATATATCCTAAGGAAGTGAGAACCAGAACATGAATAGACATATGCACACTCATGTTCATCACAGCACTATTCATGATATTGAAGAGATGGAAACAACCTAAGTGTCCATCAATGGAAGAATGGATAACCAAATTGTGGTACATACACAAAATGGAATACTATGCAACACAAAAAAAATAATGTACAATTTGCAAAACCCCTTATAACATGATGAACTTGGAGGACATTATGCTGAGTGAAAAAAAGTCAATCACAGAAAAACAAATATTGTATGAATCCATTATTGTAAAAAGTCAAGGAAAGGTTTACATATGGAAGGAAACTTTGTATGTTGGTTACTAGGGATGGAAGAGAAGGGGAGGGAAGAAGGGTTAGATAGGTGAGAGACAAGTATTGATTTGTATTGATTTGGGGTGAATTGAAAGGCAAGACACCAAAAGAAAGTGACCAACATAATAACACTAAGGAAAATGAAGACACAGAGGGATGCAAATATTGTACAGACAACAAAGATAAACATTTTTCATACACAATATTGCATTATAAGTAATAGCAAATATTAATCAACAAGTGATGGACTAAATGATCAGGTATATTTAGGTAGAAGGAATACACCCATGACCATACATTAGTTTGGCCAACAATATTTCTACATATGTATTTGTATGTGGTATAAGAATGTCCATAAGCATATAGAGCTAATGGAGCAAAGTTAAGATAACTTCCTACCCACAACCAAACACCCTGAGGTGTCACTAGGCCTATGGGCTCAGGACCATTTTTATGGGGGACATCAAGCTCAATTGGCATACACAAAAACATTATTCTACATCCTACTTTGGTGAGTAGTAACTGGGTCTTAAAAGGTTGCAAATAGCCATTTATGACACAACAATTGGTGTCTCCTAATGTGGAGCAAATTAAGAATGATGAAAACCAAAGACATATGGAAAATAATTAGTCCAAGAGACTAGTGGACCATGTGAAACTCAGCCTACATGACTAGAATTAGATGGTGCCAAGCTACCACTGTAAACCACTCTTACACTGAAAGGGAATCATTTTAAGAGATTAAGGATACAGTGGAAGGAAAACGTGGAACAAAACTCAAAAAACAAAAAAGACCAGGCTTACTGGTCCCATAGAAATTGGTGAAACCCCTGAGACTATGGCCACTAGTCACTTTTAGGGCCTGGAATTGAATTCACTTACTCAGTTTATGGCCGAAAAATGTTGCTGTTGCTATGTGCTGTGGAGTCAGAACCGACTCATAGCAACCCCTCCTTGGGTTGCTGAGGCAGTATCAGTACGGAAGTAGATTGCCCAGTCTTCCTTCCAAAGAGTGGCTGGTGGGTTTGAACCGCCAGCCTTCTGGTTAGCAGTCAAGTGCCTTAGGCACAGGTAGGTACACTCTTTAGAGCAATCAACATGGGAGATCAGAAGGGCAGTATTTGCACAGGGAGATGGCTCAGAAGTTATGAATGCATAAGAAAGAAGAACACAGGGATAAAGTAATCACAGAGAGGAATTGGGAGGAGAGTTGGTACATTATATAGATTGCAAACAATGTCATGAAACAAAATGTATATAAATAGTTGTATATAAACTTTCACCAAAATCACAAGTAAAAAAAAAGACCAGTAACAGGCACAAATTACAAAAAATAGAGAAAAAAACTTGTACAAGGATTAAAGATTGGGACCTCCTGGAAGGTCCACAGAAATGTAGTCTGACTACTGAGAGATTATTTCATGTTGATTTTTTTCTTATGGTAGTTTTACAAAAGGTCAGTACCAAATATAAGTGTGAACTGATACTGTTAAGTTTTCTTTATTTGGAAACCTGATTCCTAACAGTTAAGAGGAGCTGTTTTATAGCTTTGCATGTGACAGTTATCTTCCCTCCAGCATGCAAAATTGTACATCTTCTTTCTGTCCATGATTAAAGAAGCCCACCCATGTACTTCTATTTATTCAATAGAGAAATTGGAACTCCTATGTGGGGCTGGAGAAAAAAAAAATCAAGTTAATCTTTTCATCAATGTTCAGAAAGCACATTGGGGGAGCTAGTTTCAGGGAAAACAATAGCAACATGAAATCTGCCTCTTCATCAAGCCTATAGACTAATTTACGAATTATGAACTTTTAATCTTATGAGAGTAGCAAAAAACAATATGAAATTATATGATGGAAGTGGTATGCAGAAAGAAATTCTATTGGGGAATGTGATCCAACACCATGTATAATTACTGAACTCAGTTGTACTCGTGGGCCTGAAAGAGAGATACAGTATTCAGTCCAACCATGAACTGAGGCATCTGGCTTAACAATCATTTCACCAAGTGATCATTCTTGATGTTTCCAGCTTTTGTGTATTAAAATGTTTAAGAGTTTTAATTAAGGCAAAAGTTGCTGCAGAAACCCAAATAAATTTATTTTTATTGCTTTAATCTATCTCAGAAATCTTATAAATTTTTTGTTTATATGTTTTTTTTTTTTTTTTTGCGTAGTCCAGTACATCATTCAGCTTGAGCTAGGTCATACTGCCATTACAAATAAATGCCATACCTCAGAGGCTTACTCCAACAAAGGACTATTTTTACTTTTTTAATTAATTGTGGTTTGGGTGCAAATTTATAGAGAAAACTTGTTTTACATTCAACAGTTCATGTACATTTGATTTCATGCCCTGATTACCATCACTGACCATCCCTGTGATTACCCCATCCCTGTGTCTTTCTTAACTATGCACTCCTGTCTGTCCAGATTTCCTTCTATGTGAATGCTGTTCTTCTGGAGTCTCGTGGCTGGTTGCTGTAAGGGGTGCATCTCCCTAGAGTAGCTGAGTACATTGTCCTGATGTAGGAATTCTAGGGTCTTAAAAGCTTTCAAGCAGCCATCTAAGATGCACCTAATGGTCTCCTACCATCTGAAGTGAAGAAGAGTGCAAAAAAAAAAAAAAAAAGAAAGGGCATTTGGAAGCAATTGGTCCTAGTACATGATGGCCCTCGAGAGCAGAAGAACTAGATGGTGCCTGGCTACCAATGCCAACCACTCAGGAAAAGTGCAAAACTGGAGATCCTGGATAGAGTGGGAGGAAAAATGTACAACAAAATCCAAAAACTCAATAATGAGCCAAATTATTGTTTAGATGGAGTCTGATGAGACCCCTAATACATTCTGGGCCTGGAATAAAACTCACTACTAGGGGCTGGCTCTCAGCCCAATAGTAAACAAGATGTACATGCAGACCACTCAATCCAGGGTGGCGCACTCACAAACTCTGGAAATTCATCCTTTGGAGCGATTGACCATGGGGCACCAGAGGGGCAACATTCACATGAGGAAATGCAGGATATACAGGAGTGCATACCTATAAGGGGCAAAGAGGGAGGGGGATTACTGGGCAGGAGGGAAGAGACTGGAGAATGATCCATGTATACTGGAGAATAATGTGTATTGTACTTTTATTTGGTGGAGTGCTCTGTATATATCTATAAGGTCAAGTTGATTGTGTTGTTGAGTACTTCTGTATCTTTTTCAGTTTTTTTTTTTCTACTTGTTCTGTCCCTCTTTGAAAGTAATGTATTAAAGTTTCCTACTACTCTTATAGAGTTGTCTATTTTTCCTTTGAATTCAGTTAATATTTGGTTTAAATATTTTGGAGCACTTTCATTGAATGCATAGATATTTATTATGGTAATGTCTTCTTTGTCATTTAATCCGTTTAGTATCATATAATGTCCTTCTTTTTCCCTTATGCTGTTTTTTCACCTTGAAGTCTGTTTTATCAGAAATTGACATTGTCATGCCTACTCTTGTTTGGTTGCCATTAGCTTGACTTATTTTTTTTTCCCACCCCTGAACTGTTAATTTGTTTTTACCTTTGTGTCTAAGTCAGGTTTCTGATAGGCAGCATATCAATGGGTCTTCTTTTCTTATCCAATCTATCATTCTCTTTCTCTTGACTGGTGAATTTACTCCATTCACATTAAGTGTATTAAGTGATTAAAAAAAAAAAAAAAGTTCAACCACTGCTGTGCAGTTGGATCTCACTCATAGCAACCCCTCCTTGGGTTTCTGAGGTGGTGTCACTATGGAAGTAAATTGCCTGACCTTCCTTCTGAGGAGAGCTCTGGTAGAGTAGTGCCTAAGAGATTTGACTGCTAACCAGAAGGCTGTCAGTGCAAACCCACAGCCACTCCTTGGAAGGAAGGTTGGAAAATCTACTTCTGTAGTGTTACTGCCTCAGAAACTCAGGGAGGTGTTACTATGACTCACATCTGACTCCTTGTCAGTGAGTTTGGGTAATTAGTGCTAGGTATGAATTTATTTCTGATTTTATTGTGTTTTTTGTTATGTTGAAGAGAAGAAAGACTTGGTGATTTCCCTGTTCCATATATTTTTCTGTGATGAGTTCATTTTGTCATCAAGTCTTTCTTCTCTTTTCTTCATTATTGTTGGTTTTATCTTTTCTACGCCCATGTGTTTTTCTTCTTTCTGAGTTTGCTTAGGAGGATTGTTAATTTTCTTTGTGGTTACCCTGAGGTAAATTCTTATCTCCTTTAGTTTGGAACAGCCTGTTCTATAAGACACTGTCCTGTCTTCCTCTCCATTTGGAAGTTTGTAATTACAACTTTTATTCCCTCTATTTGCTTTGTTTCAGAAGGATGATTGGGTAATCTACTTCTGTAATGATATTGCCTCAGAAACCCAAGGAGGGGTCACTATGAGTTGGATCCAACTCGATAGCAGTGATTTTTTTTTTTTTTTTTTTTTGTATTTGTTTTGTTACTGGTGTCATCTGCAGATTGACTCCCTTATTTCTCTGTGTACATTCTTTTTAAGCATATTTGGAGTATCTATTTCTGGTTTGTTTTCTAGGTGGTGATGTCAATTATCTTGATTTTAGTTTGCTCTTCTGTTGTGGGTTCTGTATTGGAAGGAATCCTTTTAGCATTTTTCATAGGGTTGATCTGATTTTCACAAATTCCCTTAATTTCTGTTTGTCTGAGAATGTATTGATTTCACCCTCATATTTGAGGGACAATTTGGTTGGATATATAATTTTTGGTTGGAAGTTCTTCTCTTTCAAGTTTTTATATGCTGTCCCATTATCTTCTTGTCTGCATGGTTTCTGCTGATAAATCAGAACTTGGTCTTATTGATTTTCCATTGTAGGTGACATGTCTTTTTTTCCTGAGCTGCTCCCAAGACTCTTTCTTTGTCTTTGGTTTTGCAGAGTTTGGTTATGATAGGTCTTGTGTCTTTCTCTTGGGATCTATCCTGCATGAGGTTTGTTGAGCTTCTTTGACAGATATCTTTTCTTTCTTTGTGATATGGGGGAATTTTTCTGTTAGTAAGTCTTCAACAATTTTCTCTCTGTCTCTTTTTTTTTTTTTTTCTTCCTCTTCTTGTTCTGGTATTCCAATGAGGCATATGTTGTTTCTTTTCATGTCATCCCATATACCTCTTATGTTCTGTTCATTTCTCTTTAATTTTTGTTCTGATTTTCCTTCATACTGGCTGATGTCAAGGGATTTGTCTTTTAGCTGGGAAATACATTCTTCCACAAGTTCTAGTCTAGTCTTTTATCCTTCCACTGTGTTGTCTATCTCTGTAATTTTAGTGCTCATCTTCTGGGTTTCTAATGGCTGTTTTTGTATGAGTTCTAATTGTGTATTTATCTTTTTATTGTGTTCTTGAATTATTTCCCTGAATTCTTCCAGGGTACTGTCTGTCTTCTCATTGTTTCTTTTTATGATTTCTTTGAGCTCTTGGAGAGTCCTATATAAATACCTTCTGAATTCTTTTTCAGATAATTCTATTTGTTCTTCTTCCACGATAGATAATTCTTTAGTGTGGACTTTTATTTCTATTGTCTTGTCTTTTTCTGGTATTTTTTTGATTTGAGGTTTTCTGTTGTTTCCTAGACATTTTGAAGTTGTTGTCTTTAATTGTTAGTTACGTATTGATTTTTTTTAACCCTGATTTTATGTTTTACTATATCTGAAAGTGTGGAACAAGTTTTTGGTTATTAACTCAGCTGTACTTGGTTGCTCCTCAGCTCACTCTGTGTTGGTGGAATCACTGGTGGGGATGTGGGTGCAGGTTTCTGTTCTTCATGAAGGGGGTTTGGGATTGGGACAAACAGATGTTGTCCACCATCTGTCATTGATTCTGTGGTGCAGGAGCTATTGGTGTTACCTGTGTATTGGGTGAGGTGTTCAGTGTAATAGCTCCTGTTGCTTGGTGAATTTTAATGTGTTGCTTTTATTGTATGAAGCAGGGGACAAAAGGAAGAAGGAAAAGGCAAAAAAAAAAAAAAAAAGGAGCCAAAAGTGAGCCCCTGCATAGAAGGGTAGAAGGATTTTTCCACATATGGAGCAAGATAGTTCCATCAGCAATGCAGGCACAGGAAGGGCAGTTTGTGTCTTTCAGAAATGGTTCAAAATTGATAGAGACTCCTGTGGGTAGAGGGCTACTACTTTCCACTTGGATCAGGAAGCCACAGAAACCCAATACCCTAGTCCACTGTGTGCTAAAAGGGGTTATGAAAGAGTTGAACTCCAGTCCACTGCTGTGCACTCACTCTGGGGCCCCTGCTAGTTGGAGGGAGTTTCTCCCTTTTCCCCACTCCTTTCTGGACTCTGCAGCAGCCCAAACCAAGGAGGATCTTTTTCCATTTCCCAGTAAGATGATCTTACTCACTCAGAGCTCAAGGTCACAGTCAAAAACTAACAGTGTGAGTTTTCAGGTATTCTGATTCCCCAGTACATCTGTGAGTTCTGTGATTTTTTTTTTTTTTGTTGTTGTTGTTTTTCCTCCTTCCCTCCACTGAACTCTTTTACTTTTCTGAGTCCTCTACATCTCCATCTCTGCCAGCTAGGAAAGTTCATTTATTTTTCCCAATTATTTAATGTGCTCTTTTTCTCTGCCTTCACTAAATCTGATACGTTTTCTTCTCCTTAGTTGCTCGTAACTCCAGTATCATTATTTCTATCTGCTTTACCTGCTTATTCAGGGATAAAGTTGGTAGAGGGATCAAATGTCTGGGTTATAGGTACAACATCTTCCCAGCTATCCCCCATTCACAAAAGATTATTTCTTGATCAGTATTCATTTCTGTTTTAAGTGGGCAGAGGAGCTCTTCTCATCAAAGTCACTCATTGACCTCGAAGCATCACTTTGACACAGGTTTTCAGTTTCTTCAAGGCAGGTAAATGACAAATTTCATAATGACCCTTAAATCTTCAGCCCAGAAGTGATACAGGAAATGACTGATACATTGATCTGGCCAAAGAGATCACTTGATGACATCTGTTTTGACTATCTAGTGCTGGTATAACAGAAATGTCACAAGTGGATGGTTTTTAGAAACAGAGTTATTCTCTTACAGTTTAGAAGGCTAGAAGTCCAAATTCAAAGTACCAGCTCTAGAAGCTGGGTGATAGCACCTTGACCTTGGGCTTTAGCTCTGCCTCTTGCTACAAGTTCACTGAAGCTGGAAGAGTCTCTTAACTTAAGTAGCTTCTGGCTGCTGAGTCTGACAAAACCAATCTTGATAAGTAAAATGGCATAGCCCTCAAATTATCAAGCAACATGGCAGGCCACCAGTTCTGGTCCAGAAACAGTCTCAAGACTGGCAGACAACATGTGACAGGCCACTGAGATGAAAACAAGGCCAAATGCAGGATCCAGATGTGCCAAAAATTCAAGGCCTTTCTCAAAGGGTATTTTTATATACTGGAAGATCACATCACTAATTCAGCTACTCAGCTGCTCACAGTAGATTCCACCACGGAGTTGATTGCCAATATAATCATGGGGAATAACTACATTCAACTGCCTAGCCAAGTTGACTTATAACCTTAACTACCACATCTAACTCCAAAAGATGTAAAGAAGTGCAAATCTATCAAAGTCCTAGAAAGAGAGGGCTAAAAAATATCTGTGAGCAACCCAGTGTTGACCAGAAAGTGTGCCAGAATACAGCATTTCATTAACACATGTGGTGGTTAAGTTTGTGTGTCAACTTGACTAGGCCTTGTTGAGTGGCTGGGCAGCTGGATGTAGAATTCCCCATGATGGGACTGGTGATCAACTCCATGGTGGAATCTATTGGAACATCTGAGTAGCTGTCTTTGGGTATGTGGTCTGCTTCCCATATATAAGAAACATCTTTGGAAATGGTCTCTAGTTTATGGCACACTTGAACCCTTCATGTAGCCATGTCATTGTTCAACCACCTGCCATGCTCTGCCAGCCTTGGGACTTTCAACAGACTTCAATGAATGGCCTGCCATGTGGTTTGGTAACATCGGGATTATACCTTTTCACTTTTTGACCATGGTTTGTCAGCCTCAGCAGTCAGCAGTTGGCTGAGTGGAGAGATGCCTCTAGTTTCAGTGGGCCAGAAGCAAAAGACAGATCTGAAGCCCAAGATCAAGAGGCTTTCACACAGTGCCTAGAGCCTGGCACTTTGAACTTGGACTTCTAGCCTCCCAAACTGTAAGAGAGGCCATCCCATTTGTGGTATATTCTTGTCAGAGTGGCACTAGGTAACCAGAACAACACATTAAAAGACAACTGGAAAGAGAGAAACAATCCATGTTCAAATAAACTTAGTATATTTTGGTCAAACAAAATGGCATATGTTTTTTTCACTATGGAATTGTTAATGTTTAATATATGAAACGATTCAATAAATTGAATCATGAATATCAAAGAAAGTTTAATAATATGAATTGTTTTCCAAATTCATTAAACTATGGATTTTTTTTTCCCACAAGTCAACTGGAGAGGTTCTCTTTCCTAAACTAGATGCTTTGCTTTCTGAGTCCCTCTCCAAATTACTTATTTTTTCTTTATTTAGAGATTGCTTATCTGATATTTATTTAACACACTCACACACACGTTTGACATGAAGAGTTAATAAATAACTTCCCAACAAGAAACATGGATGTATAAAGATGTACTTTTTCCCAATAAAAAAACAAACTAGAATTTTATTGATGAATATTAAAGACTGTA
>NW_006921816.1:3749558-3792498 GCF_000298275.1 Orycteropus afer afer | reverse complement strand
TTCATGCAAATTCTTCTGCTAGTTGGGGTTTAGTCCAAATCTGCATCCTTTCCTTCAAGGCTCAGGGGTCCAAGATTATCTTCTGTGTCTGTATTTATTGGTTTCCCTTTTCTTTGTTGAAGAGGGTCTGTGCAATCCTTCTGCCTATTCCGCCATCTTGCCCCGCCTCCCCTGTAGTATATATTTTAAGATATAATGCCAACTTTAATTTTCTCTCAAGCTCTGAAGTGTTGCCCAAGGATTTGAAAAAAACATCTGAATATTTTACTTTTAAGTTCAAAATTTGGGTGTGATTTAGCTTTTACAAATTGACTACATATCAAGAATTTATTTATTTATGACCATGATAAGTTAAAATTAGTAAATTATCTTGTTGATTATTGTTGCTATTGTTAGCTGCCATTAAGTTGCCACCAACCCATGAAAACCTGATGCACAATGGAACAAAATGATGTCAGTCCTGTGCCATCCACATGATAAGTTGTTATTCTGACTGTACTCAGAACAGTTGCATCACCAGCTAATTTTTGTGAGTAGATCATCAGACATTTCTTCTTAGTCAGTCTTAGTCTGAAAGGTCTGCTGACAGGTGGTGGCTGTGCATGAGCTCCAAAGGTTGGAAATTGAATCCAGGTCACTTACATTGAAGGTGAGAATTCTACCACTGAATCACAAATATCCCCTATTCTCAGTTGATTAAAGTTCATTAACCCTTGGTCAGAGTAATTTATTCTGTTTGTTTGCAGAAAAATAACATTTTTAGTAATTGTTACAGGGCATGCTGAAAATAGAGTTGGAATATTGAGGAATGATAATAGAAATTTCCAAATATTTTTATTTTATTTAAAGATTTTTTTATTGTGATTTAGGTGAAAGGTTACAGACCAAATTCATTTTCCATACAGCAGTTCATATACATTTTGTCTCATGACATTGATTGAAATTCCCCACAATATAATAGTTCTCTTTCCACTTCCTCCGCATAGTTACCTCTTCCCTGTGTCCTCCTTCCCATGCACTCCCACCCCACTGCCAGCTGTCTCCCTGTACAAATACTATTCTTCTGTTCTCCCATGATCAATAACTCCAGGTAGTGTAGCTACCTTAAGTAAATGCTCACTCCATATGCCTGTCTAATTTTTAGCTGAAAACCACAGGAGTGAGTTGAATTCCAGACCTGAAGTGTAACTGGGGGCCATAGTTTAAGGGATCTCAGCAGGATCTATCAGACCAGCAAACCTGGTCGTTTTTATAATAATATTTTCAAATATTTTTAATATTATTATAACTTTTTTAAAAATTGACACTTTATTTCAAACATGAAGAATTATCTTAAATGGAAAATATAAATGAAAGTAAATGATGAGACAAATCTTAGAAATAATAAGAAGTAACTGATGAGTTATCTATTCATAACTCATTCTCACTAGTTTCTAATACAGTTCTACAACAGGAAGCAGGCTACAAAAATTTATACGAGGAGACAAAATAAGAGTTGCAAAAAATCCTTAAAGGAAGAGTTATGAATTTTCTAGGCAAAAGCTCATTTCCAAGTTGCCCTTATTTTGCAAACAGTTCTAACTAGGATAGTTATTTGATTTCTTATTACAGAGAACTGGAAGCAACATATAAGGGAGTGGGAGCTTCCAAGTAGAAATGAATGCTCTTAGCAAGTAAAAAGAGAGTGGAGGTTCCAGACAAGTGCCCACATATTCCGTTTAGTGAAACACTCAAAAGATAAAACAGTCTTAGACTAATTTGCCTAGGACCAAATACAAGTTCGAAAAATATATCGCTGGGCAAGCACACTAATTCAAACTAATGATGATCATCCTTAAACCAAAAAAACAAAACTCACTGCCGTCTAGTTGGAACCGACTCATAGCACCCCCTCCTTAGGTTTCCAAGGTGGTATCACTAAAGAAGTAGATTGCTCAATCTTCCTTCCAAGGAGTAGCTGGTGGCTTTGAACTGCCAGCTTTCTGGTTAGTAGTCAAATGCCTTAGGCACTGTGCCACCAGAGCTCCCGTGAACATCCTGAGTCATCAAGAAATGTTCATCATTTTCGTTGCAGTAGCTGAACATTACCAAACCTAAACCTAGTGCCACTGAGTCAATTCTGACTCATTGTGATGCTATAGGGTAGGATAGAACTGCCCCATAAGGTTTCCAAGACTGGAAACTTTAAAAAAACACACTGCCGTATCTTTCTCTCCCAGAGCAGCTGGTGAGTTCACACTGCTCATCTTTTGTTGGCTTTTATTGGCAGCTGAGCAGTGACCCACTGGGTCACTAGGCTATATCTTTAATATCACTCACAAGTAAAATTTTACTGAAGATAGCTAAATAAAATAAAATAAAATAAAATGCAGCAGCATGTGGACAGGGAACTGCCAGAAATTCAAGCCCAATTCAGAAGAGGATGTGGAACAAGGGATATCACATTGCTTATGTCAGATGGATCTTGGCTGAAAGCATAGACCAGAAACATGTTTACCTGTGTTTTGTTGACTACATAAAGGTATTTGACTATATGGATCATAACAAATATGGACAACATTTCAAAGAATGTAAATTCCAGAATACTTAATAGTGCTGGTACAAAACCTGTACATAGACAAAGAGGAAGTAGTTTGAGAAGAACAAAGGGACACTGCATGGTTTAAAATGAAGAAAGGTGTGTGTTAGGGTTGTGTCCTTTCATCATATTTATTCAAAATGTATGCTAAGCAAATAATCTGAGAATCTGGATTAAATGAAGAGGAATATGCCATCAGGATTAGAGGAAAATTGATTAACAATTTGTGATATTCAGATGACCTGGCCTTGCTTACCGAAAGCCAGGAAGACTAAAAACATTTACTGATGAAGATCTAAGACCACAGTATTGATTACACCTTAATGTAAAGAAAACACAAATCCTCACAATTGGACAAATAAGCCGCATAATGAAGAAAATACTGAACTTCTCAAGGACTTCATTTTAATTGGATCCACAATCAATTCCCATAGAAGCAGCAGTCAAGGAATAATGACTTTTTGCATTTAGTAAATATGCTGCAAAAGACCTCTTTAATGTGTTTAAAAGCAAAGATGTCACAGTGAGGACTAAGGTGAGCCTGACCCAAGCTATGATATTCTCTATCACCTCATATGCATGTGAAAGCTGGACAAAGAATGAGAAAGACTGAAAAAGAATTGATTCATTTGCATTATGGGGCTGATGAACAATATTAAATATACCATAGACTGATAGAACAATGAACAAATCTACCTTGGAAAAAGTACAGCCAGAATGCTCCTTCAAAGGGAGAATGAGGATAGTTTGTCTCATAATTTGTACATGTTATCAGAAGGGTCCATTTCCCAGAGAAGGACATCATCTTTGGAAAAGTAGAGGGTCAGAGATAAAGAGGAAGACTCTCAATGAGATGGACTGACACAGTGGCTGTAACAAAGGGCTCAAACATAAATATTGTGAGGATGGCACAGGACCAAATAATGTTTCATTCTGTGGTTCACTGTGAGTTTGAAATGTATGGATAGCATTTAATGACAACAAAAGCTGAAAACAGAGAATTATGTAGTATACTTAAAGAAGTTTTTCATCTAAAATTATTTTTTAAAAAATATGTGACCAAGTAGAAGTATGGCTCATCAGTAGCTGTCAAACTCAACTATGCAGAATGATTCATTTTCCAAGGCTTTCTTATTCTTCCTAATCTTGGTCATGACAACAAACCTAAAAATCATTATGACCTATAGGTGGCAATAGATGTACTACTTATTATTATTATTTTGGCAATATGCACTTGGAATCTAGCACAAAAAGAAGGACTGTATAGGAGACCAAATTTCCAAAAAATAAAAAACTCAATGGCATCCAGTTGATTCCGATTCATAATGACACTTTAGGATATTATAGAACCACCCCATAGGATTTTCAAAGCTGAACATCTTTAAGGATGTACATCTTTAAGGACTGCCACATCTTTCTCCTGCAGAGAGGCTGTTGAGTTTGAATGCCTGCCTTTTGGTTAGCAGCTCAATGCTTTAAGCACTACACTACCAGAGTTCCTTAAGAACAAATTTAAAAAACAAAACAAAACTCATTGCTATTGAGTTGATTCTGACTCATAGCAACATCTTTGAGTATCTGAGGTGGTAAATCTTTATGGAAATGGATTGCCTACTCTTCCTTTCATAGAGTGGCTGGTGGGTTCTGGTTAGCAGTAAAATGCCTTAGGCACTGTCCCACCAGAGTTCCCTGTGAGAACAAATTTAGGTGACAAAAAAGAAAAGAAAATGATTAAATCTAAAATCTATCCTTGATAAATATAATTTTTAAAAACACATAAGTTTACAAAATATTTTAGAATTTACCCTTATTTGTAAAAAATTCCCATTGAATTATAGATTTGAATCTGAACAACTCTTAATTGTATGTCCTGAAAAATGAGTCCCACTGTTATTTTACTTTACATGCTTTTGCTTACTCATGATCATTGTTAAAATATGAATAAAACCAGTTTCTTACAGCTAAATTCCTACCAACTTTGTTTATATTTTAAAATACTACAGCAAACTCCTAGTTATATTGTCCATTATATACAACAGACAATTGGGTCATCAACTTTGCAGAAGATCCAGGAACCACTTGTGGATCTATTGAGAAGGCTATTTAGCTCCAGAATATTCACTAAATTTCTGATGTCCATTCTAAAAATGATTATGTGAGTGATGGCTTATGTGGTGAAAGATATATGCTGTAATATCAATGCTGTAGTACCAATGCATTTTAACAGTTTTAAAGCAAACTTAGTATTTTCTGAAATTGTAAAACCATATACCTACTAGTTAAACATAATAATACCATATCATTTTTCTTACTCTTTTCTAGATTTAGATATATCTCCTTGGCATTGTTTTAGTTATCTAGTGTTGCTATAACATAAATACTACAAATGAATGGCTTTAATACACAGAAATTTATTTTGTTATACTTTAAGTGGTTAGAAATCCAAATTCAGGATGTTGGTTCCAGGGGAAGCCTTTCTCTCTCTTTCAGCTCTAGAGGAAAGTCCCTATCTCTTTTGAGCTTCTGCTCTTGGGTGATCTTCATATGGCATGATAACTCCTTTCATCCATCTCTGCTTCTCACATATACTTGTTTAATCTCTTTTATATCTCAAAAATGTGGAAGGGAAAGGAAAGGAAAGCCTGGACATCCAGGTGAGCAAAAGCAAGCAGCAGAGGGATCCAGGTAAGGGGAGGCACCCAGGCCCCAACTCCCAAGTGGAGGAAAAGTGGAGGGGAAAGGAAAGTAAAGTTAGAGCATTCAGGAGAGAGTGAGAAAGCGTCAGGGATCCAGGTAATGGGAGAGTAGAGAGGTTTCAAACAGCTAAAGGAGACAAACTTGTCTGCCAGTTTGTCTTACTGTGCTGGCATATTGCTGTGAGGTTTGAGACTGTGCCACCGATGTTTCAAACACAGCTGGGTTGCACATGGTGTACAGGTTTCAGCGGCTTGCAGACTGAGATAGACTAGGAAGAAGGAAGAGGCCATCCACTTTTCCAAGAATTGGCCAGGGAAAACCTTATGAATAGCAGAGAAACACTGTCTGTTAAAATACTAGGCAACTATATGAATAGCCTGGAAACATTGTCTGATACAGGGTAGGAGGATGAGCCACTTAGGTCAGAAAGCTCTCAAAATACAACTGGGAAAGAGCGGTGTCATCAGAGTAGTAGCAACCTTCCTGATATGGATAAAGTAAAGTTGTTGAGACCTCCCTTTGATAACATGACAGTACTCAAATTGAGGAGAAACAGCTACAAACTTCCATTAATAATAGGAACATGGAATGTACAAGGTATGAATCTAGGAGAATTGGAAGTTGTCAAAAATGAAATGGAACACATAAAGATTGATATTCTAGGGGTTAGTGAGCTGAAATGGACTAGTTTTGGCCATTTTGAATCAGACAAACATATGCTCTACTATGCTGGAAATGACAATTTGAAGAAGAATGGTGTGGTGTTCATCATCACAAAGGCTGTTTCAAGATCAGTCACAAAGTACAATGCTGTCAGTGATAGGATAATATCTATATGTCTACAAGGCAGAACAGTAAATATGACTATTATTCAAATTTATGTACCAACCACCAAAGCAAAAGATGAGGAAAATGATGACTTTTATCAGCTTCTGCAGTCTGAAATTGACCAAACCTGCAATCAAAGTGTGTTAATTATCACAGGTGACTGGAATGCAAAAGTTGGAAACAAAGAAGAATCATCAGTAGTTAGAAAATTTGGTCTTGGTGACAGAAATAATGCTCAAGATCGCATGGTAGAATTTTGCAAGACCAACAATTTATTCATTGCAAATACCTTTTTTCAATAACACAAACAGCAGCTATGCATGTGGACTTCATCAGATGGAATACACAGGAATTAGATTGACTACATCTGTGGCAAGAGGTGATGGAAAAGCTCAATATCTTCAGTCAAAAGTAGACTAGGAGCTGATTGTGAAACAGATCTTCTACTGCTCATATGCAAATTCAACTTGAAGTTGAAGACAATTAAAACAAGTCCATGAGAGCCAAATATGAACTTGAATATATCCCTCCTGAATGTAGAGACCATCTAAAGAATAGATTTGATGCATTGAAAACCATCAAGAACATCATTCATGAAAAACAGCAAGAGCTCATTAAAAAAATGAGAAAAAAAGAAAAGATAAAAATAGATGTCAGAAGAGACTCTGGAATTTGCACTCAAGGGGAGAGTAGCCGAAGCAAATGGAAGAAATGACAAGATAGAAGAGGTGAACAGACGATTTCAAAGAGCAGCTTGAGTAGACAAAGCCAATTACTATAATGAAATATGCAGAGACCTGGACTTAGAAAACCAAAAGGGAAGAACATGCTCGGCATTTCTCAAGCTGAAAGAACTGAGGAAAAAAATTTAAGCTTCAAGTTGCAATATTGAAACATTCTATGGGCAAAATATTGAATGATGAAGGAAGCATCAAAAGAAGATGAAAGGAATACACAGAGTCACTATACCAAAAAGAACTGGTCTATCTTCATCCAGTTCAGGAGGTGGCCTACGATCAAGAACCAATGGTATTGAAGGAAGAAGTCGAAGCTGCCTGAAGGAATTGGTGAAGAACAAGGCTCCGGGAATTGACGGAATACCCATTGAGATGTTTCAACAATTGGATGCCCCACTGGAGACACTCATTTGGTTATGCCAAGAGTTTTGGATGACAGCTACCTGGCCAACTGACTAGAAGAGACACATACTTGTATCCATTACAAAGAAATATGATCCCACAGAATGTGGAAATTATTGAAAATTATCATTAATGTCACACATAAGTAAAATCTTACTGAAGATAATTCAAAAAAGGATGCAGCAGTATATTGACAGAGAACTTCCAGAGGTGCAAGCTGGATTTAGAAGTGAACGTGGAACAAGGGATATTATAGCTGATGTCAGATGGATCTTGGCTCAAAGCAGAGAATATCAGAAAGATGTTTAGTTGTGTTTTATTGACTATGCAAAAGCATTTGATTGTGTGGATCATAACAAATTGTGGATAACATTGAGAAGAATGGGAATTCCAGAACACTTGATTGTACTCATGAGGAACCTGTACCTTGACCAGGAGGCTGTCGTTCGAACAGAACAAGGGGACACTGCATGGTTTAAAATCAAGAAGGGAGTGTGTCAGGGTTGTATCCTTTTCCCATACTTATTCAATCTATATGCTGAGCAAATAATCTGAGAAGCTGGACTATATGAAGAAGAATGTGGCATCAACATTGGAGGGAGTTTCATTCACAACTTGCAATATGTTGATGACACAACTTTGCTTGCTGAAAGTGAGGGTGACTTGAAGCACTTACTGATGAAGATTGAAGAATACTATCTGCAGTATAGATTACACCTCAATATAAAGAAAACAAAAATTCTCACAACTGGACCTATAAGCACCATCATGATAAATGGAGAAAAGATTGAAGTTGTCAAAGACTTCACATTGCTTGGTTCTATACCAACACCAATGGAAGCAGCAGTCAGGACATCAGATGACATAAAGAACTGAGCAATCTGCTGCAATAGACCTCTTTCAAGGGCTGAGGAGCAAAGATGTCTCCTTGATTACTAGGGTACACCTGACACAATCCATAATATTTTCAGTCACATCATATGCATGTGGAGGAGTCAACCACAGGGATCCAGGAGAGGAGAAGGAACCCAGACCATGCCCCAAAGTGGCAAGGCAGGAAAGCAGGGAAAGGACAGAAAAGGCGAGGAACCAGGACAGAACGAGGAGTCAGCAGCAGGGATCCAGGTGAGGAAAGGCATCCAAGGCCACACCCCATAGCGGCAAGGAAGGAAAGCAGGGAAAGGACAGAAAAGGCCAAGTGGACTGGGACAGAGTGAGGAGTCAGCCACAGGGATCCAATTAAGGGCAGTTGGAGATGTTTCCAACAGCTAAGGGAGACAAACTTGTCTGTCAATTTGTTTTACTGTAGTGAAGTGTTGCTGTGAGTCTTGAGTCTTGAGGCTGTGTCACTGGTGTTTCAAACCCATGTGCACATGGTACACAGGTATCAGCCTGGCTTGCAGACTGAGACAGACTAGGAAGAAGGAAGAGGCCATACATTTCTCAAAGAATTGGCCAGGGAAAACCTTATGAATAGCAGAGAAACACTGATAGATTACTGCACAACTTTATGAATAGTCCGGAAACATTGCCCAAAACAGAGGAGGAAGATGAGTCATTTAAGTTAGAAATCTCTCAAAATAGGACTGGGCAAGAGCTGAATTATCAGAGTAAAACAGGCCTTACTTGTATGGATAAGGTAAAGCTTTTGAGACTTCCATTTGCTGATGTGGCACCATTCAAATTAAGGAGAAACAACTGCAAACATCTATTAATAATTGGAACATGGAATGTACGAAGTATGAATCTAGGAAAATTGGAGGTTGTCCAAAATGAAATGGAATGCATAAAGCTTGATATCCTAGGCATTAGTGAGTTGAAATGGACTGGTTTTGGCCATTTTGAATCAGACAATCATATGATCTACTATGCCAGGAATGACAGTTTAAAGAGAAATGGTGTAGCATTCAACATCACAAAGGATGTTTCAAGATCTGTCCTGAAGTACAATGCTGTCAGTGATAGGATAACATCCTTATGCCTACAAGGAAGACCCATTAATATGACTATTATTCAAATTTATGCACCACCCACCAAAGCCAAAGATGAAGAAATTGAAGATATTTATCAACTTCTTCAGTCTGAAATTGACCAAACATGCAATCAGGTGACTGGAATGCACAAGTTGGAAATGAAGAATCACCGGTAGTTGGAAAATTTGGCCTTGGTGACAGAAATAATGCTGGAACTCGCATGGTAGAATTTTGCAAGACCAATGACTTATTCATTGCAAACATCTTTTTTTCAACAACACAAATGGCAGCTGTACACATGGACTTCAACAGATGGAACACACAAGAATCAGATTGACTACATCTGTGGCAAGAGGTGATGGAAAACCTCAATATATTCAGCCATAATCAGGCCAGGAGCTGATTGTGGAACAGACAATCAAGTGCTCATATGCAAGTTCAACTTGAAGTTAAAGATAATTCAAACAAGTGCACGAGAGCCAAAATATGATCTTGAATATATCCCTCCTGAATTTAGAGAGCATCTAAAGAATAGATTTGATGCATTGAACAGCTATGACCAAAAACCTGAAAAACTGTGGGATAACATCAAGAGCATCATGCATGAAGAAAGCATGATCAGTAAAAAAGCATGGTCACTAAAAAGACAACAAAAGAAGAGAAGACCAAAATGGATGACCTAAGAGAATCTGAAACTTGCCCTTGAGCAGAGAGTAGCTAAAGCAAATGGAAGAAGTGACAAGATAAAGAATTGAACTGAAGATTTCAAAGAGCAGCTTGAGAAGATAAAACCAATTACTATAATGAAATGTGCAAAGACCTGGAGTTAGAAAACCAAAAGGAAAGAACACACTTGGCATTTCTCAAGCTGAAAGAATTGAGGAAAAAATGTAAGCCTCAAATTGCAATATTGAAAGATTCTATGAGCAAGATATTGAATGATGAAGGAAACATCAAAAGAAGATGGAAGGGATACACAGAGTCACTGTACCAAAAAGACCCGGTCGATCTTCATCCATTTCAGGAGGTGGCATATGATCTAGAACTAATGACATTGAAGAAGGAAGTTGAAGCTGCAATGAAGAAATTGGTGAAGAACAAGGCTCCAGGAATTGATGGAATACCCACTGAGATATTTCAACTAACAGTTGCCCCACTGGAGGCACTCAGTGGGTTATGCCAAGAGATTTGGAAGACAGCTATCTGGCCAACTGACTGGAAGAGATCCATATTTGTACCCATTCCAAAGAAAGGTGATCCCACAGAGTGTGGAAATTATAGAACAATATCAATAATATCACACACAAGTAAGATCTTACTGAAGATAATTCAAAAATGGCTGCAGCAGTATATTGACAGAGAACTTCCAGAGGTGCAGGGTGGATTCAGAAGAGGACGTGGAAAAAGGAATATCATAGCTGCTGTCAGATGGATCTTGGCTCAAGGCAAAGAATACCAGAAAGATGTTTACTTGTGTTTTATTGACTATGAAAAGGCATTTGATTATGTGGATCATGACAAATTATGGATAACATTGAGAAGAATGGGAATTCTCAAACACTTGATTCTACTCATGAGGAACCTGTACATTGACCATGAGGCTGTCGCTCGAATGGAACAAGGGGACACTGCATGGTTTAAAATCAGGAAGGGAGTGTGTCAGGGTTGTATCCTTTCCCCATACTTATTCAATCCATATGCTGAGCAAATAATCCGAGAAGCTGGACTATATGAAGAAAAACATGGCATCAGGATTGGAGGAAGAATCATTAACAACCTGAGATATGCAGATGATACAACTTTGCTTGCTGAAAGTGAGGATGACTTGAGGCACTTACTGATGAAAGTTGAAGAACACAGTCTGCAGTATGGATTACATCTCAATATAAAGAAAAGAAAATCCTCACAACTGGACCAATAAGCAGCATCATGATAAATGGAGAAAAGATTGACGTTGTCAAAGAATTCATGTTGTTTGGTTCTACAATTGACATCAATGGAAGCAGCAGTCAGGACATTAGATGACATGTATCACTGGGCAACTTGGCTGTGAAGGAAGTCTTTCAAGTGCTGAGGAGCAAGGATGTCTCCTTGAGGACTAAGGTGCACCTGACATAAGCCATGATATATCCAGTCGCCTCCTATGTATGTGAGAGCTGGACCATGAATAAGGAATGCCGATGAAGAGTTGATTCTTTTGAGTTGTCGTGCTGGTGAAGAATGCTGAAAGTGCCATGGGCTGCTAAAAGAACTAACAGATCTGTCCTGGAGGAAGTGCAGCTGAAATGGTCCTTGGAAGTGAGAATGGCCAGACTTCGTCTCACCTATTTTGGTCATGTTGTCAGAAGGGACCATTCCCTGGAGAAGGATGTCATGCTTGGTAAGGTGGAGGGTCGACAAAAGAAGAGAAGGCCTCCAGTAAGATGGATTGACATGGTGACTGCGACAATGGGCTCAAGTATAGCAAGGATCATGGAGCTGGTGTGGGTCAGGTGGTGTTTCTGCTGTGCATGGGGTCGCTATGAGTCAGAAACGACTGAACGGCACTTAAGAACAACAATATATACATGTGAGAGCTGGACAACGAATTAGGAAGAGAAAGAAGAATTGATGTTTTCCAGTTGTGGTGCTGGCAAAGAATGCTGAAAGTACCATGGACTGCTAAAAGAACTATCAAATATGTCCTGGAGGAAGTGCAGCTGGAAAGCTCCTTGGAAGCGAGAATGGCCAGACTTTGTCTTACCTACTTTGGTCATGTTATCAGAAGGGACCACTCTCTGGAGAAGAATGTCATGCTTGGTAAGGTCAACGAAAGAGGGGAAGGACCTCAACAAGATGGATTGACACAGTGGCTTCAGCAATGGACTCAAGAATAGCAAGGATCACGGACCTGGTGCCGAACTGGGCCATGTTTCATTCTGCTGTGCATAGGGTCACTATGAGTCAAAGACGACTCAATGACACCTAACAATAACAGCAATATATCTCAAAGAGATTGGTTTAAAATATACCCTATGGTAATCCTTTCTTATTAACATAATAAAGAAAACACATCCTCAAGTGGAATTATAACCACAGATATAGGGATTTATAATATGTTTTATTAGAGATTTAATCCATAACATTACAGCCTTTGCATCACAAAATTCAGGTCCCCCTCCCATGAGAAACATGATCACCTTGTCACTTCATCCCAAAAGTCTTCAGTCAACTCCAAGTCCTAAATCTCATCTTCTGCTTCATCTAAATCAAATATGAGTGATACTTTAGGCATATTCCATCCTGGAACAAAATTCTTCTTCATTTATGAACCTGTGAAATGTAAACTATAGGTCATCTGTTTCCAAAGTACAGTGGTAGAACAGGCACAAAATAGTCATTTTCACTACAATAGGAGAACTTGGAAGGAAAGTAGGGGTAATGAACACCAAGGAAGTCCAAAACCTAGTAAAACAAGTTATACTAGTTCTTAATGCTTGAATATAACCCTCTGTTCTTTGAGACCATTCAGACAAGGACCTTGTCCTCCAGACTCTGGGTGTTCTTTGCATTCTCGGTGGATGGCCCTTGGCCCTGGGCTTCAGCTCTGCCTTCCAGGTCCACTGGTATGGTAGCTCTTCTCCTAGTCTATCTGAGTGGCAACTCCAACCCCTTGCTCCTTGTAGGTTCTTTTCTTCTGCTCTTTGGGCATCATAGCACACCTCCCCAGCTTTTGGTGGCAACTTCATTCTCCTGGAACACCTTAACATCAGCTCATACTCCAGAACCACATTGGTCAAGATTTGACTCTGAAACCAAGGAAGCTGTGGACCTAGGCTTTGACATCAAGGCAGCTCTGCTTTCCATGCCCTTTCCAACAGTTCTGCTGTTCTCTGAGCTGCTCCAGGAATGGTTATTTTTTTTGTTTCTTGGTAGACAACAAATGTAGCTCCTTTAGTTTGTTTCCAGCCTGTAGAATTGCAAGACACAGACAGAGATGTTTCTTTTCACCCTTTCACTGTCCCCTTCAGTTTAAACTGATGGGTTTTGTGTTGTGGTAATTGGTTAAATACATCACTAACAGGCTTAATCTTCTTAACATAAGATTCTCTAGGAACATCTTTGTTGAGATTCTAGAGCACATGTCCCTAGTTTTTACACCAGAATTTTCCAAATCTTTAAGTTTTGTTTTCATTTTGCACAGTTCATCTTTAAGCCTGTCACTTTTCCTCTTACATTTTACTGTACACAGTAAGGAAAAGCCACATCACCCCTTTAAGATCTTGCTTAGAAATCTCCTCAGCCAAATATTCAAGTTTACCAGTTACAAGGTCTACCTTCCACCAAACATTTGAACATGATTCACACAAGTTCTTTGCCAGTGCATGAAAAGCATTGTCATTCATCCATTGTCCAATCATATGTTCATCATTTCCTTTTTAAGCCTCACATTTAATGTTCATATTTCTAGCAACATTGTGTTGCAGGCACCATATGCATCTTTAAGACAATAGAGACTTTCTCTATATCTCTCCTCACTTCCTTCTGAGCTCCTACCAGAATGGCCTTTGACCTCCATAATTCTACCAATGATCTGTTCAAGGCAATCTAAGCTTTTACTATTAAAAAAAAAACAAAACAAACAAACAAAAAAACTCACTGTCGTGGAGCTGGTCCCAAATTATAGTGACCCCTCCTTGGGTTTCTGAGGTGGTATCTCTACGGAAGTAGATTGCCCAGTCTTCCTTCTGAGCCTTCTTGTTAGCCATCAAATGCCTTAGGCACTATACCACCAGAGCTCCTATATGCAGTCAATTTTTGTGTGTGTGCTTTTGGGAGTTCTTAAAGCATTAATGACTAAGGTTTGACTGCTAACCAGATGGCTGGCAGTTCAAACCCACCAGCCACTCCTCGGAAGGAAGGTTGGGCAATCTACTTCTGTAGTGATAGCTCCTTGGAAACCCAAGGAGGGGTCTCTATGAGTTGGGACCAGCTCCATAGCAGTGAGACTTTACTTTTACTATTAGGCACCTTAATATTCTTCCAGCTTTTATCTATTATCCAATGCTAAAACCACTTTTACATTTTATAAATTTTTTAGAGTAGCATCCCATTCTCTGTTGTACAAAATTCTGTCTTAGTTATCTAATGCTGCTCTAATTGAAATACCGTAAATATAGTGCTTTAATGACAGAAATTTATTTTCTCTGTTTAGAAGGCAAGAAATCTGAAGTCATGGCATTGACTCTAGGGAAAGGCTTTCTTTCTGTTGGCTTTGGGGAAAGATCCTTGTGTCTTTTGAGTTTCTGCCCTTAAGTGATAATCATGTGGCTTGACCTCTCATTCCCACATCTCTATTTCTCTTGCTTGCTTTTTAAATCTTTTTTTTTAATATCAAAAGAGATTGATTTAATACACATCCTACACTAATCCTGTCTCATTAACATAGCACAGAAAAACATTTCCAAAGGAGATTATAAACACAGATGTAGGGATTTAAAACACATTTTTTGGGGGGACACATTTGAAACCGTAACAGGGATATATACAAATTTCTCTCAAGACCCATTTATGTGTTACAAACCCTCCCTCCAATATTTTTCTGTAGTTTGTATGTGAGCATTTTATTTATTATAAAATTTATCATTGATTTTGTAGCTCTTTTTCTCTTCTATACCCCAGAGAGTCTGATATGCTCTATCTCTTCAAGATTATCATCAGAGCCTTGAGAAAAATTATTTTAAAATCATGAATATTACCCTGAACAAAGAAGGGTGTATGTGTATGTATGTGTTTATGTGTGGAGGTAGAGATACAATGTTATTATATAGTATAGGAGAAATATTGTCAAATTTTGGAAGTAGCTCTGGTGGCATAGTGCCTAAGGCATTTGATTGCTAACCAGAAGGCTGGTGGTTCAAATCCACCAGCCACTCCTTGGAAGGAAGGTTGAGCAATCTACTTCCATAGAGGTACTGCCTAGGAAACCCAAGGAGGGGTCGCTTTGGGTTGGATCCAACTCTATGACAGTGAGTTTGGTTTCCTTAAGTAATAAAAATAGGCAGTATGTAATATCTTTTGTCTTCTAGACTCAATTTAGTTGAAACAATCCACAAAAGGTTATTATGAGTTGGATTTTTTTTTGGGGGGTGTTGTATTTTGGTATCCATACATGGCTATTTATATTTAAACTTAAATTTGTATCAGCTAAAATAAAGTAAACTTAAAAATTCAGTTCCTAAGAAAAATTAAATCTCTCCATTTCTAAGAAAAATTAAAAATTTAGTTCCTCAGTCATATTAGCCACATTTCAAGGGCTGAATAACCACAGGTGGCTAGTGCCAACTGTATTGGACATACAGGACATTTTCATTACCACAGCAAGTTCTACTGTATAGCACTGCTGTATACTCTAAGCTCTTCTTATCTTTGTATTCTTCCCAATGCCAACATAAAACCTTGCACATAGGAGACATTCAGAAGATATTTGCTGATTAAAAATATAACCCATTGTCACCAAATTGAATCCAACTCATAGTGATGATCCCAGTAGGGTTTCCAAGACTGCAGATCTTTATGGAAGCAGACTCCCTCATCTTTTTCCCACAGAGAGGCTGGTAGATTTGAATTGCTGAGCTTTTGGTTAGTAGCCTAATGCCTTAACCACAACACTACCAGAGCTGCTTGATTAAAATATAGAAGGCCAATTTTAGAAAATATGTTGTGAAAAGCTTCAGGACTGATAGTATGTTTTCAGTGCTTCTAGACTTATTTCCAATTTCTCTTTCTCATTCCTTACATAGCCCCCTAACGGCCAAGTCATATGGCCAAGGCTATATGCTGCAAAGGGGCAATTTAGTTCCAACGCTAGCTTCCCAATCACATGCCAAAGATTGATCTGGCATCTGTTTCTTGCTGTACTCTTCAATTAACATTAAATAATTCACTCTTTTTTGTTCTTTCAATTTGCCAACATAAGGCATTATAAATTAGAAAAAGTAACATATTCAGGTTGTAATTTAAAGGGCTCTCAGCTGATAGTTAATTAGCTTGATTCAGAGAGGATAAACCAAAAGAATGAATTTTTAATGCTAATTTAAAGGACATTAGTTGCTATGGGCAGAATGATTAAAATGCCACTGTTTGAAACAGAAAAACTAGAATTCAGCAACAGTGGCAACCATAGATAATAAGTGGTTTTCATATTAGTGCCAAGATTATAAAGACACTCTATCACTTACCCCTAAAAAGGCTTGATAACTTTTGGAAGGTTATCTTGGTCCCATTGGGGCACATAGTGGGCAATCCATGAATGTTCTTATCATTTAGCATATTTACATTTATTTTTCTTCAAGAATGAAACAGAGTAGAGCAGTGTGTTAGAATGGGATGTATTTAGCTGATTTGATGCATTCATGATAAGCAATGTATAGCTGATATTAGATTATCCTATCATCCTTGTATTTAGCACCAACTTATATAGCACTGGTTGCTCTGATGGTGCAGTGGTTAAAGTGCTTGTCTGTTAATCAAAATACTGGTGGTTTGAACTCACTAGCCGCTCCACAGGAGAAAGTCGTGGCAGTCTGCTAGCTTAGAGATTTACAGACTTAGAAACTTATGGGGCAGTTCTACTCTATCTTGTAGAGTTGTTATGGGTGAGAATTTGACTTGACAGCAGTGGATTGTTTTTTGTTTTATGTAAAACTGAATAGGTGCCAGGCAATGCCTCTAGTGTTTTATAAACACTGATTTTGGTAATCTTCATAATAAAACTAAGAGTTTTATAATAAATATACTCATGCTCTTCTTTTTTTTTTTTTTCAGGTAGAAAGCTGAGGCACAGAAAGTTTAAATAATTTGCACAAGATCACACAGCTGGTAGGTGGCAGAGGTAATATCTGAAATCAGGCTGTCTAATTTCAGTCTCTGTATACTTAACTTGAAAATAATTCCAACTTAGTCCATTATTAGCAGTTTAAGAGTGGCTAGGAGTTAATTGCTTTTCACTATCCAAAGATTATGATCAAAGATGTCAGCATTGCTAAGAAATTCTAGAACACAGACATAAATTGTAAGACGATGAAGATCATTGTTGTTAGTTACCTGTTCTGATGCCATCTTCATGACTGTTGGTGTGTTTGAGTGCTTTGTTGAGGCTGTTGTGTCAATCTGTCTTAATGAGAGTTTCCCTCCTTCCCACTGACTCTCTACTTTATCAAATATGATGTCCTTTTTAAGCAATTGATCTTTCCTGATGATGTTCAAAAAGTAAGAGAATCTAAGTCTTTCCACTGTTGCTTTTAAGGAAGGAGTATTCTTGCAGTATTTCTTCTAACACTGATTTGTTTGTTCTCTGGCAGGCCATAGTGTAATCAGCGTTCTATGCCAACACCACAATCCAAATGCATCAATTTTCTTCTGTCTTCCTTTTTCATTGTCCACACGCATACAAAGATGAGGACTACTTAATGATTCTTGATGGGAATCAGCAAAATGTCTCTAATGCTATCAAATAATTTTCAGAAAATCAAAGGTATAAAACTTAATACAAGATTGCTTATTTCTTTTTTCAATCAATTGTTTAACATTTTGAAAATGCATACAACAAAAGAGGTACTAGTTTGAGTGCTGGAAATACATTGATGAAAGGGCACCACTCCCATTGCTCAGGAGTTTACAGTCTACTGAGGAGAAAGATATATAGAAAGGTCATTTTGCTATAGTATGGTAACCTCACAGAAAGTGTTGTTATTATGTGGCATCTGGTCATCTCTGACTCATAGCGACCATATGTACAACAGAACGAAACACTGCCTGGTCCTGTCCCAGCCTCAATCCCTACTACACCTGAGCCTATCAACGCAGCCACAATGTCTATCCAATTTGATGAGGGCCTTCCCCTCTTTTGTTGACCCTCCACTTTACCAAACATGACATCCTTTTCCAGATAACGGTCCCTTCTGACAACATGACCAAAGTAGATGAGATGAAGCCTGGCCATTCTCGCTTCCAAGGAGCATTCCGGCTACACTTCCAGGACAGATCTGTTAGTCTTTTTATCAGTCCACAGTACTTTCATCATTCTTAACCAACACTACAACTCAAAAGCATCAACTTTTCTTCACTCTTCCTTATTCATTGTCCAGCTCTCACATGCATATGAGGCAATCGAATATACCATGGTGCTTGAGTTAGGTGCATCCTAATCTTCAAGGAGATATCTTTGTTCTTCAGCACTTGAAAGAGGTCTTTTATAGAAAATTTGACCAATGCAATACATCTTTTGATGTCTTGACTGCTGCTTCCATTGGCATTGATTGTAGAACCAAACAATATGAAGTCTTTGACAACTTCAATCTGTTTTTCCATCTATCATGATGCTACTTATTGGTCCAGTTGTGAGAATTTTTGTTTTCTTTATGTTGAGGTGTAATCCATACTGTAGATTGTAGTCTTTAATTTTCATCAGTAAGTGCTCTAAGTAACCCTCACTTTCAGCAAGCATAGTTGTGTCATCTGTGTATCGCAGGTAGTTAATAAGCCTTCCTGTGAGGTGATGCCACATTCTGCTTCATATAGTCCAGCTTCTTAGATTATTTGGTCAGCATACAAATTGAATAAGTATGGTAAAAGGATACAACCCTGGCACACTCCCTTCCTGATTTTAAACTATGCAGTATCCTCTTGTTGTTTTCAATTGACAGCATGTACACTTCCCTCATGAGTACCGTCAAATGTTCTGGAATTCCCATCCTTCTCAAAGTTATCCATAATTTATTATGATCCACACAATCAAATGCCTTTGCACAGTCAATAAAACATAAGCAAACATCTTTCTGGTATTCTTTGCTTTGAGCCAAGATCCACCTGATGTCACCCATTATATGCCTTGCTTCACGTCCCCTTCTGAATCTAGCTTGCGTTTTTGGAAATTCTTTGTCAATGTACTGTAACTGTTTTGAATTGTCTTCAGTAAGATTTTACTTGCACATGATATCAATGATAGTGTTCGCTAATTTCCACATTTGGTGGGATCTCTTTTCTTTGGAATGGGTACAAATATGGATCTCTTCCAGTCTGTTGGCCAGGTAGCTATCTTCCAAATCTTTTGGCATAGCCAAGTGAGTGCCTCCAGTGGGACATCTGTTTGTTGAAACATCTCAATGGGTATTCCGTCAGTTCCTGCAGCCTTGTTTTTTGCCAATTCTTTCAATGCAGTGTTGACTTCTTCCTTCAGTACCATTAGTTCTTGATTATATGCCATCTCCTGAATTGGGTGATCATCTACCATTTCGTTTTGGAATACGAATCTGTGTATTCCATCCCTCTTTTTTTGTTGTTTCCTGCATCATTCAATATATTGCCCATGGAATCTTTCAATATTGCAATTCAAGGCTTAAATTTTTTCCTCAGTTCTTTCAGCTTGAGAAATGCTAAACATGTACTTCCCATTTCATTTTCTAATTCCAGCTCTCGGCAAATTTCATGATAAATGACTTTGTTGTCTCAAGCTGCTCTTTAAAATCTTTTCAGCTCTTTTATCCTGTTGATTCTCCCATTTGCTTTAGACACTCTCCATTCTAGGGCAAGTTTCAGAGTCTCCTCTGACATCTACTTTGGTCTTTTCTTCCTTTCCTGTCTTTTTAATGATCTTTTGCTTCATGGATGATGTTGATGTCATTCTGCAATTCTTCTGGTTTTTGGTCATTGGTGTTCAGTGAATCAAATCTAGTCTTTAGATGGTCTCTAAATTAAGCAGGGATAAAATCACGGTCATATTTTGGCTCTTGTGGAGTTGTTTTAATTGTCTTCAGTTTCAACTTGAACTTACATATGAGCAGTTGATAGTCTGTTCCCCAATCATCTCCTGGCCTTGTTTTGGCTGAAGATATTGAGCTTCTCCATTGCTTCTTGGCACAGATGTAGTCAATCTGATTCCTGTGTACTCCATTTCACAAAATCCACGTGTATAGCCACTGTTTGTTTTGTAGGAAAAAAGGTATTTGCAATGAATAAGTCATTGGTTTTGCAACATTCTATCATGAAATCTCCAGCATCATTTCTATCACCAAGACCATATTTTCCAACTACCAGTGATTCTCCTTCGTTTCCAACATTTGCATTCCAGTCACCAGTGATAACACATCTTGGTTGCATGTTTGGTCGATTTCTGACTGCAGATGTTGATAAAAATTTTCAATTTCCTCATCTTTGGCTTTGGTGGTTGGTGGGTAAATTTGAATAATAGTAATATTAACTGGTCTTCCTCATAGATGTATGGCTATTATCCTGTCACTGACAGCATTGTCCTTCAGGGTAGATCTTGAAACATTCTTTGTGATAATGAATGTCATGCCATTCCTCTTCAATTTGTTATTCCAGGCACAGTAGATCATATTGTTGTCTGATCCAAAATGGCCAAAATTGGTCCATTTCAGCTCAGTAATGCCTAGGATATTGATCTTTATGCGTTCCACTTCATTTTTGACAACTTCCAGTTTTCTTAGATTCATACTTCATACATTCCATGTGCCAATTATTAATGGATATTTGCAGCTGTTTCTTCTTATCTTGAGTTGTGCCACATCAGCAAAAGGAGGTCCTGAAAGCTTTATTCCATCCGCATCAACAAGTTTGGCTCTATTCTGAGAAGGCAGCCCTTTCCTAGTCATATTTTGAGTGCCTTCTGACCTGAGGGGCTCATCTTCTGGCACTGTATTAGATAATGTTTCTGGGCCCTTTTTCAGTAATATGTCAGACAGTGTTTCACCGATATTCATAAGGTTTTCACTGACTAATTCTTTGAGATGTGGATGGCCCTTTCCTTGTTCTGAGACTGTCTTAAGCTGGAAGCTCTGCTGAAATCTATCCACCATGGCTAACCCTGTTTGCTTTTGAAACACTGGTGGCACAGCCCCCAGCCTCATAGCAACACACAAACCACCACAGGATGACAAACTGACAGACGAGTTCATCTCGCTTAGTTGTTCCAACTGCTCCACTCCCACTTCCCAGCCTTCCCTACCAGTTTCAGCCCTCCAAAAATCCATCTGCTGCCACCTCCCAGTTGTTCCTACCAGTTCAGAAAGCGTACTCTATCTAATATTAAAATGGAAAAAAGGAGCATCTAACCCAGTTCAGACAGTGAGAAGCAGAGGTCAAGAATGTTTCCAGAGAGAGTGAGATTGAACTAAGACTAGAAGAGATAGAGTGGTGAGCTTGCAGTTTCTCAACCTTGGCACTGTTGACATTTTGCATCAGGCAATTCTTTGTTGTGGTGGACTGACCTATGCATCGTAGGATGTTCAGTATAATTCCTGGACTCCATGCAATAGATACCAGTAAAACCACTCCCCCAATACACACACACAAATTGTCTTCAGACATTGCTAAATATCCTGTAGGGGACAAAATCACTGCTGGTTGGGAACTGAGCTAGGAAGGAAAGTGGTGGTAACTGGACTTGAAGAATGAAGAGGGTATGTGGTCTATTAGGAAGAGGTCACATTGGGAACAAACACAAGGAACTAAAATAAATGGATGTGGTTTAATGGTACTAAAATATAAGGTATAAAGTATGAGGTAGAATGTGACAACAGGAAGATGGAAAAAAAAAAAAAAAGTTTGGTGAACCAGAGAGAACCCATAGCAAGCACAAATGTTCAGGAGACATAATTAAAGATGTTCTGAATCATAAGTTAAAACAATGCACCCTCCTGGATGACTGTGGGGAGCCAATGACAACACACACACCATTTAGGTGAGTTACAAACAGGTTATAGTGACTCATCCTGAAAAAAGGAGCTGCACTCTCTTGGAAGGCAAACTGGAGGCTTGTTAACTCCCAGACAGTTACTATCTAAAGGGAGCCAGATTTGGTTCAGCACCAATTAAGTTGCCTTTGAGTTAATTCTGACTACTGGTGACCCTATGTGTTTCAGAGCATAATTTAGCTCCATAGGATTTTCAATATCTGTGATCATTTGGGTGTATATTGCCAAGACTTTCTTCCCAGACACCTCTGTGGACTCAAACCTCCAAGCTTTCCTATAGTAGCAGAACACTTATCCTTTTGTCCTACCCAGGGATACCTGGTAAAGCAGCAAGAGAGAAGGATTATGGAGTTCACTTCAGTCTTTAAGTCACACTTGCAGATAGTATCAGAATATGTGATAGGCTGTTATCAAATTTGATTCCAACAATGTATTCAGCAAGGCCTCATTAAGAATTAAAATCTTTGATGAATTAACAGCTCCATTGAAGTAGATATCCAAGATCATTGATGAACTCTTATTTAGTGTTTAGTCTATCCCTTTTAAACTTGAATCTTTAAAACAAACAAACAAACATTTTATTGTGATTTAAGTGAGTATTTACAGAGTAAATTAAATTTCCATTCAACACTTCATACATTTTGTTTCATGTCATTGACTGCAACCCCTGCAATGTAAAATCACTCATCCTACTTCCACCCTGTATTTCCCACATCCATTTTTCCTTTTATCCTATGCCTTCCAGACTTATGAACTTTGTTCTTGGGCAAATGCTGCCCTTTTGATCTCAAATGGTTAATTGTTCTAAAGTGTTTGTACCTACCTCGTGTTATTTTTCACTTTATAGACTTGTCTATCTTTTAGCTGAAAGTCGAGCCATGGTTGTGAATTCAATTCCAGGCTTGAAGAATGACTAAGGGCCAGGGTCTTGGGGGTTACATCAGTCTCTACCTCACCAGTGAGCCTGGTCTTTTTTTATGATTTTTGAATTTCGTTCCACATTTTTCTTCCATTCTATCCAAGACCTTCTAATGTGATTCCTTTCAGAGAGGTCAGCAGTGGTAGCAGGGTACCATCTACTTCTTATGGTCTCAGAGTCTTGGAGGTTGGGGTTCATGTGGTCTATTAGTCTTATGAACTAATTGTTTACATGCCTCTTTGAATTTTTTTTTTTTTTTTTTTTTCATTTTCCTTTGCTCTGGACAAGGAAAGAACAATAGTTGTGCCTTACATGGCTGCTCATAAGCTTTTAATACCTCAGTCACTACTCACTAAAGTAGGATGTAGAACATTTGAATAATAGTAGTATTAACTGGCCTTCTTTGTAGGCGTATGGATATTATCCTATCACTGACAGCATTGTACTTCAGGATAGATCTTGAAACATTCTTTGTGATAATGAATGCACACCATTCCTCTTCAATTTGTCATTTGTGGCATAGTAGATATGGCTGTCTGATTCAAAATAGCCAAAACCAGTCCATTTCAGCTCACTAATGCCAAGAATGTAAAATTTATGCATTCAATTTCATTTTCCACAACCTCCAATTTTCCTCAATTCATACTTTGTATACTCTGTGTTTTGGTTATAATGGATGTTTGCAACTGTTTCTACTCATTTTGAGTCATGTCACATCACCAAATGGAGGTCCTGAAAGCTTTACTTTATCCATATCATTCAGGTTGGCTCTACTTTGATGAGGCAGCACTTTCCCAGTCATGTTTTGAGTGCCTTTCAACCTGAGGGGCTCATCTTCTGGCACTGTATTGGACAATGTTTCAAGGCTATTCATAACATTTTGCAGTAATATATCAGAGAGTGTTTCACTGCTATTCATAAGGTTTTCATTGGCCAATTCTTTGAGGAGTGGATGGCTTCTTCTTTCTTCTGAGTCTTTCTCAGTTTGGAAGCTCCACTGAAATCCAACCAGCATGGGCATCCCTGCTTGTGTTTGAAACACTGGTGGCACAGCCTCTTATCTCACAGGAACATGCAAGGCACCACAGTACAACAAACTAACAGAGAAGTTTGTCTCCCTTAGTTGTTCCAAAACACTTGACTCACTTCCTGGCCCTCTGCCTACCTGTTCCAGCAGTCTGTCAGCTGGCTTATACTTCCTGCCTGGGGGCTCTCCCCTTACCTGTTCTGGCCATTGGCCATGGCTGCTGCTTCCTGCCTGGGGGCTTTCCCTAGGCAGGTTAAATAAACCAAATATTGCAATTTTAGTTTTTGGGTCTCATTTTTATAAATAAATATTTTATTAAATAAATAAATATGACCCTACATATTTTTCAGAGCTTTCTATGCTGCCTAAAAGTGAAGTGAAATGGAACCTTTACAGTATCAAATCAGGAAGTTATATTTTGTAAAGAATTGTGAAACTTACGAAAAAACCCATTGCTAACTTAGTGGCTTATGTGTTTCTGTATGAACTCTTAATTTTCATAATGTTCTCATTTTACTGTTATTTTCTGCCATCATTTAAAAAATACCATTGAGAATCATTTTCTCTCTTCATTTTGAGGAACATGACAACCAAGCTTGTTAGATTTATACATAAAAACAGCTAATAAATTCTAGCAGTGACTACAAACATTTTTATATTGTTTAGTGTATGCCAGTAAAAGTTCTGTGCTTTAATATTTTTCTATGTGAAAAGTGAATGGAACTCAGTACATAGAGTTTTTATAATAATATTTGTGGTCTTTTTCTTTTATATTGATGTTCTCTTCTATGCTTTGAAGAAACAAAATTTGACATTCAACTAAATGGGATTCCATATACACATGATATGCTTTAGCAGTCTGGAATTCTGCAAAAAAGTCACAAGAAACAAAGTGAGATTTTTCAAAAAGAAAATATATTAGGCATAAGATTTGTGCACACATTCCAATCAAGATTCAAATCTGTTTCTATTCTGAAACAGGAAGCTACTTAGGCTCCCTTATCAAATGGCTAAAGCATGCATGTTCAAAAACACAGCCTCTGAGTCCAGGAGGGTCAAGAAAGCCAGTAATGTGAAGAAAAGGACAAGTACTCCAGGACGGATGTGTTCAAAAGGCCTGGAAAGAAACACTGGGAGGATTGCCCTCTCTTCCTATGACACATCACAACTTCTGGTAGGAAACCAAGAAAGGAAACTGGCCAACCATGATGATTAGTCACAAGGAAGGAGACAACAAGCATTATGAAGCCAACAGCTGCAGAACAATGGGAACCATGAGATGCTATTTTTGTTTGGTTTCAACAATTTATTGGACTGGTAAGAAGTGACAGTGTACTCTGCCTTCTCTCACTCTCTATAACTAAAAGTGGAAAGTTTCCATGCCAAAAAATAGTTATCTTTTTCCTGCTTAAGAATTATTAAAATGCCATTCTGCTCTTTCATCTCCATGTGTTTATCTCAAAATGAACTTATGATGAAGATAAAAATATTCAAACATACAAAAATTACAAGTATCTGTTATTTTGTTTCAATAGATACTGTTTTGCTGTTATTTAAAGGTTGAGATTTGGAATCCTAAACTTGGAATTGTAATGTCTTGGGGATCTCCTTTGGCAGTAGATATGGAAAAGAATAGCCCAAGGCCTCCAGTAGGAGATAGCTTATGAACTAGCTCTTCTGTCTGAGTGAGAGTGTACTTTTTTCTTTTATAAATTCCAGATGGCCTCACAAAAAATAACAAAATCTAAGAAATATTTAATTAACCCCTACATTATTTTCCAGAGTTTTCTATACAGCCAAAAGTGAAGGAAGATGCAATCTGTACATTATCCTATCAGAAAGTAAAAAATGTAAAATTGTGAAACTTATGAAAAAGTGGTTGCCCACTTATTGGCCTTGGATACTGTTTCTGGTTTTAGCGGTGTCTTCCCAGCCAGCAGTGGTTCCTGGGAACAGAACTGACTTGAATACATTTGCATAAGCTTAAAACATCCTTTGAGCTGGAAGCCTCAAAGCTCCAAAGCAGCCTCATAAGGCTAGTGAGAGTACCAGAGATGACTTTGATAGACATCTACTACTAATTCAATTGTTGTTGTTGTTGTTATGTGCCGTCGAGTTGGACCTGACTCATAATGACCGCTCCTTGGGTTTCTGAGGCAGTATCACTACGGAAGTAGATTGCCCAACCTTTCTTCCTAGGAGTGCCTGGGGTTTGAACCTCCAGGCTTCTGGTTAGCAGTCAAGTGCCTTAAGGCACTAAGCTACCAGAGCTTACATGAAAAAGATGGGAAACATACATTAAAAATTCTTCAAAAAGTTATAGTTCATGGCCCTCAAAAGTAGCATCCTGAAAGGGCTGTTTATCAGTTCCTGATACCTAGAAACACTAGGGTAGATTTTTGTCCTTCCTTGAGCCAAAACTCTCTGGCTATACCCTCTCTCACTGCTGTGGAGTTGAATCTGACTCATAGCGACCCTGCTTTGGGTTTCCAAAGCAGCATCTCTATGGAAGTAGATTGCCCAGTTTTCCTTCCGAGGAGTGGCTAGTGGGTTTGAACCCCCAGCTTTCTGGTTAGCAGTGCCTTAGGCACTGCGCCACCAGAGCTCCCATATGGTATCATTATCCTTTGTGATCCTTGTAGTTTAGTCTTTATTCCCAAATAATTCTCTCTTTATTTCATTTATCCTTTGAATTCTACCATTCTCCACTTCATCATTTTATGTCTTTATAGCAGCTGTCTCTTGCCCAGTCATATCTTTCCTGAGTCCTTATACTTCCTTCAAAGATGTATCTGTTTTATTTACTCATGATGACAGGTTTGGTTACAATTTTCATGGCAACATTTTTCTGGTGAATTTCTTTGTAAGTAACAAATGTTCCCTGCTATTTTCTATTTTTATAACTTGAAAATGTGCTATCTCTTTTTCTTTTTTATTACTTAGATTTGAATGAATTGAATTTTCCTTTATGAGATACTAATAAAAGTGAGAATAGGGAGCTGGGATAGTTTTTCAGGACTCTGGGGGTAAAGAGAGAAACTGTGTCATAATAATAAGACCTTTCTATGCAACCATACGTCCTTTGCTTCTATAAAGCTAGTTTGAAACCAGTTTCCTTTCACTAGATACTGCTACCAGGAGTTCCTGCTTTCCAATATGCCTTCTTTTTTTTTTTTTGAAAGATACTGACTACCTTCCACTTGGATCTGACTCACAGCGACCCCTTCTTGGGTTTCTGAGGTTGTACCTCTATGGAAGTAGATTGCCCAACCTTCCTTCTGAGGAGTGACTGGCAGGTTTGAACTGCCAGCCTTCTGGTTAGCAGTCAAATGCCTTAAGCACCACACCACCAGAGCTTTATTATATCTTCTGCTGCAGGGATATCGGAAACTTTCAGGACTTTATTTCACAACTGCTGCATTAGAGTTCTGTCATGGCAGTTTCTACTTAAGAAAGAGACTTTTCCTTTGAGGATCTAATATTTGCTAGTAAGTTCTGAGGACCTTTGTCCTCCCTGTTTTTCCTACCATGCTGCAATAACTTTCCATATAAATTTTGCTGATTTAACTAGATTTTATTTAGTTGTGTCTCCCCAAAACATGTAAATGCTAACTTCTATGTCTGTGGTTATAATCTCATCTGGGAATGGGTATTTATTATGTTAATGGACAGTATTAGTATAGAGTTTGTCTTAAATCAATCTCTTTTGAGATATAAAAGAGTTTAAACAATTAATTAAGAGAAGCAGAAATGGGGAAGTGAGATGCCAAACCACATAAAGATCACCCAGAAGCAGAAGCTCAGAGAGACAAAAACCTTTCTCCAGAGTTAACAGAGAGAGAAAGCCTGTGCTAGGACTGGGTACCTGAATTCAAACTTCTAGCTTCCTAAACTGAGAAAATGCATTTCTGTTTGTCAAAGCCATCCACTTGTGGTATTTCTGTTGTGACAGCACTAGATAACCAAGACAGAATTTGGTACCAAGAAATAAGGGTCCTGCTTTAACAAATGCTTACAATGTGGAAGTGGTTTTGAATTGGATAATGGTTGAGGGCTGGAAAAATTTTAAGGAACCTACAAGCTCTGGTAGGAGCTCTGGTAGCATAGTGCCTGAAGCACTTGACTGCTAACCAGAAGGCTGGTGGTTCAAACCCACCAGCCCCTCCTCAGAAGAAAGATGGGGCAATCTACTTCCATAGTGATACTGCCTCGGAAACCCAAGGAGGGGTCGCTATGAGTCAGGTCCAACTTAATGGCACATAACAACAACAACAACAACAAGGACCTCTGGTAGCGTAGTGCCTAAGGCACTTGACTGCTAACCAGAAAGCCGGCAGTTCAAACCCACCAACCACTCCTTGGAAAAAAGGTTGGGCAATCTACTTCCATAGTGATACTGCCTCAGAGGGGTCACTATGAGTTGGGTCCAACTCAATGGCACATAAATAACTACAACAACAACAACAATAATAAAAGAAAACCACTTGTCTCTCAGTTTGTCATATGGCAGTGGCTTGCTTGTTGCTGCAAGGCTAGAGGCTAAGCCACTGGTATTTCAAATACCAGCAGAGTTACCCATGATGGACAGGTTTCAGTGGAGCTTTCAGGCTAAGACAAACTTGGAAGAAAAAAGGGGCCATCCAGTTCTCAAAGAATTGGCCAGTGAAAACCTTATGAATAGCAGTGAAACATTGTCTAATATATTATTAGAAAACTTTATGAATAGCCCTAAAACATTGCCCCATATAGTGCCAGAAGATGAGGTCCTTAGGTTGGAAGGCACTCAAAATACAACTGGGAAGGGCTACCTCCTCAGAGTAGAGCCAATGTTAATGACATGGATGGAGTAAAGCTTATGGGACCTCCATTTGCTGATTTTGCACTACTCAAAATGAGAAGAAACAGCTGCAAGCATCCGTTCATAATCAGAACACAGAGGTACAAAGTATGAATCTAGGAAAATTGGAAGTTGTCAAAAATGAAATTGAACCCATAAAGACAGATATCTTAGGCATTAGTGACCTGAAATGGACAAGTTTTGGCCATTTTGAACCAGGCAATCATATGATCTACTATTCCGGGAATGACAAATTGAAGAGGAATGACGTGGCATTCATTGTCACAAAGAATGTTTCAAGATATTCAAGATCTATCCTGAAGTACAATGCTGTCAGTGATAGGATGATAGCCATATGCCTATGAGGAAGTCCAGTAAATACTTTTGTTATTAAAATTTATACACCAACCACCAAGCCAAAGATGAGGAAATTGAAGATTTTTACCAACTTCTGCAGTCTGACATTGACTGAACATGCAATCAAGATGTGTTGGTTATCACTGATGATTAGAATGCAAAATTTGGAAAAATAGAAGAATCACCAGTAGCTGGAAAATATGGCCTTAGTGATAGAAATGACTCCAGAGATCACGTGATAGAATTTTGCAAGACCAATGACATTCATTGCAAATACCTTTTTTCATCAACATAAGTGATTACTATGCATAGACTTTGGATGTGTATTCTGATGGAATACACAGGAATCAAACTGAGTACATCTGTGGCAAGAAGCGATGGAGAAGTTCAATATCTTTGGCCAAAACAAGGCCAGGAGCTGATTGTGGAACAGACTATCAACAGCTTATATGTACGTTCAAGTTGAATTTGAAGATATTTAAACCAAGTCCATGAGAGTCAAAATATGACCTTGATAATATCCCTCCAGAATTTAGAGACCATTTAAAGAATAGGTTTAATGCATTGAATACCAATGACCGAAAACAAGAGGAATTGTGGGATGACATCAATAACATCATCTATGAAGAAAGCAAGAGCTCATTAAAAAGACAAGAAAGGAAGAAAAGACCAAAATGGATGTTAGAACAGACTGAAACTTGCCCTATAGCAGAATGTAGCTAAAGCAAATAGAAGAAATGAGAAGATAAAAGAGCTGAACAAAAGATTTCAAAGAGCCGCTAGAGAAGACTAAGTCAATTATTATAATGAAATGTGCAAAGACCTGGAGTTAGAAAACAAAAAGAGAAGAATATGCTCAGCATTTGTCATGCTTTAAGAACTGGGGAAAATATTTAAGCCTTGAGTTGCCATATTTAAAAGTTCTATGGGCAAAATATTGAATGATGCAGGACGCATCAAATGAAGGTGGAAGGAATACACAAGTCACGGTACCAAAATGAATTAGTCAATATTCATCCATTTTAGAAGGTGGCATGTGATGAAGAACCAATGGTACTGAAGAAAGAAGTCAAACCTGCACTGAAGGAATTGACAAAGAACAAGGCTCTAGGAATTGATGAAATACACATTGAGATGTTTCAACAAATGGATGCTGGGCTGGAGGCACTCACTCATCTGTGGCAAGAAATTTGGAAGACAGTTACCTGGCCAACTGACTGGAAGAAATCCATAGTTGTACCCACTCCAAAGAAAAGTGATTCCTCAGAATGTGGAAATTATCAAATATCATTATCACACACAAGTAAAATCTTGCTGAAGATAATTAAAAAACAGTTGCAGCAGCATACTAGCAGACAACTTCCAGAAATGCAAGATGGATTTAGAAGAGCACCTGGAACAGGATATATCATAGCTTATGTCAGATGGATCTTGGCTCAAATCAAAGAATAGCAGAAAGATGGTTACTTGTGTTTTATTGACTATGCAAAAGCATTAAGTTGTGTGGCTCATAACAAATTCTGGATAACATTGAGAAGAATGGGAATTCCAGAACACTTACTTGTGCTCCTGAGCAATCTGTACATAGACTAGAAAGCTGTGATTCAAACACAACTAGGGGATATTTCATGGTTTAAAATCAGGAAGGGAGTGTGTCAGGATAGTATCCTTTCGCCATACTTATTCAATCTGTATGCTGAACAAATAATCCATAAGCCTGGGCTATATGAAGAAGTCCATGGCATCAGGATTGGAGTAAGACTCATCAACAACCTGCGAAATGAAGATGACACAAGTTTGCTTGCTGAAAGTGAGGATGACTGGAAGCACATACTGATGAATATTAAGGAACACTGTCTGCAGTATGGATTACATCTCAATATAAAGAAAATGAAAATCCTCACAACTGGGGCAATTAGCAGCACCATGATAAATGGAGAAAAGATTGAAGTTTCAAAGATTTCATATTACTTGGTTCCACAATCAACACTAATGGAAGCAGCAGACAAGACACCAGAGGACATATTGCACTAGGCAAATCTGCTGCAAAAGACCTCTTTAAAGTGCTGAAGAGCAAAACCATTTCTTTGAAGACTAATGTGTGCCTAATCCAAGCCATAGTACTTTCAATTGCCTCATATGCATATGAGAGCTGGACAATGAATAAGGAAGAGTGAAGAAGAATTGATGCTTTTGAATTGTGGTGTTGGCAAAGAATACTGAAAGTATCTTGGACTGCCAAATAACTAACAATGCTGCCCTGGACGAAGTGCAACTGGAATTCTCCTGGAAGTGAGACTGGCCAGACTTAATCTCAAGTACTCTGGTCGTGTTGTCAGAAGTGATTATTCCCTGGAGAAGGATATCATGCTTGGTAAAATGAAAAAAGGGAAGGCCCTCAGCAAGAGGGATTGACACAGTGGCTGCAATGATGAGCTCAGGTATAGCAAGTATTGTGAGAATGGCACAAGACTGGGCAGCAGTGTTTTGTCACAATGAGTCAGAGCCAACTCAATGGAACCTAACAACAACAACAACAGCAGCAGCAACAATAACAATGGTAAAAGAATATTTACTATAACAATGGCTGCTAGAATAAACAATTCTGTCTTGGAAAAGGTTCAGCCAGAATCCTCCTTAGAAGTGAGGATGGTAAGATTTTATCTCATATTGTTTGCACATGTTATCAGGAGGTACCACTTCCTTCTACAGAAAACCATGTTAGTAAAGTAAGGGGTCACTAAAAAAAAGGAAGCCTCTCAAAGAGATGGATTGACACAGTGGCTTCAATGATGGGCTCAAACATATTTGAGGATGGTGGACTAGGCTCTGTTTCATTCTGTTATACTTCAGTTTCTACAAATTGGAACCAGCTCAGCAGCACCTAAAACACACAACAATAATAAAAGCCTGTTGTTGTTGTTGTTGTTATGTGCCACCGAGTCAGCCCCAACTCATAGTGACCCCTCCTTGGATTTCTGAGGCAGTATCACTACTGAAGTAGATTGCCCAACTTTCCTTCTGAGGAGTGGCTGGTAGGTTTGAACGGCCAGACTTCAGGTTAACAATCAAATGCCGTAGGCACTATGGTACCAAGATTGCCATAAAGAGACTGTTGGTAGAATTATGGACATCAAAGGCAATTCTGCTGAGGGTTCAAAAGGCAGTGAGGCAAGCTATAGAGAAAGAAAGTCTCTATCATCTTAGAAAATGCATATGGCACCAGCAACAGTGCTATAGCAATGTGGTCATTAAAAGTGCTTCTGGTGAGGCTTTCAAAGGAAATGATGAACATATGTTTGGACAGTGGAAGAAAGGCAATACTTTTTATGCAGTTACAAAGAACTTGTCTGAATTCTGCTCATTTGTTTATTAGAAACAAGAACTTGTAAGTGATGAACTTGGATATCTGGCTGAGGAGATTTCTAACCAAGATCTTTGGTGTCTACTTATTGCTTATAGTAAAATGTGATAGGAGAGATAGGGACTTAAAAATGAACTGTGCAAAATGAAAACAGCACTTAAAAATTTGGAAAGTTCTGTTGTATAAATTAAGAATATATGACCTAACATTTTCAGCAAGGATGTGGCTACACAATCTTCTGTTAAAGGGACTAAACTTGTGAATGATGAATCTAATCCACTATAAAACTGAAAAACCATCAGCTTAGACTGAAGGGGACAATGACAGAAGGAAAGGAAAGACCACTCTTGCAATTCTACAGGCTACAAACAAGCAAAAAGAGCTACATATGCTATCCCCCAAGGAAAGAAAAGAATCATAACTGGAGTACCTCAGAGATCAGCAGAGCTGTTGGAATGAGAAAAGTAGGAGAACTTCCTTGCTCTCAAAGGGTGAGGTTACAATCTGTGGAATCTCAAAGGGGAGAGCCATGGCCTCCTATTTTTTGAAGTGTCAGATCTTTACCAACTTGGTTTTGGAATGTGAGGCTGCCATTAAGATATGTCAGGGATATGAAGCCGCCCCCCAAAGCTGAGTGAGCAGGGCTATCATGGCTAGAACAGTGCTTGCCAGGGCTGATGAGTGAGTCCTCAGATGGACTACGGGAATAGGACTGCCCAAAGCCAAGGTAACACAGTTGTTGTCCCAGAGAGCATAGAAGAAAGAGCTGAAGCTCAGGGCCAAGGGACCTCCACCCAGAAACCAGAAAGTATAGCCAACTCCCACAGTCTGGAGGGCAGGGACATTTCATAGATGGTCTCAGAGAAGAAAGGATTATTTTAAAATGTTAAGAACTAATGTAAATTGTTCTGTTGGGTTATGGACTTGCTTGGTGCCTGTTATCATTCTCTCTAATCTCTTCCTTTTTTTTTTTTTTTTAATTTTTGTTATGACTTGGGTGAAAGTTTATAGAGAAAATTAATTTTCCATACAGCAGTTCAAACACATTTTGTTTCATGACATTGACTGCAATTCCCCACATTGTAAAAGCTCTCTTCCCACTTCCTCCCCATAGTTAACTCTTACCTGTGTCCTTCCCTCCCTTGCACTCTACCCCCAGCTGTCTCTCTGTGCGAACATTGCCCTTCTATTCTTGAACAAATGATCACTCCTAGGAGTGTATCTACCTGATGTAAATGTTCATCCCATATGCCTGTCTATTGTTTGGATGGAAGCCACAGGAGTGAGTTCAGTTCCAGACTTGAAGGGTAACTAGGGGTCATAGTCTCAGGGGTTTCACCAGGCTCTATCAGACCAGAAAAAGTAGTCTTTTTTTTTTTTTTTATGATTTTGAATTTTGTTCCACATTGTTCTCCCACTCTATCCAGGATCACCTCCATGTGGTTGACAGTGGTAGCTGGGCACCATGTAGTTCTTCTGGTCTCATGGTCATATAGGCTGAGGATCGTATAGTCTACCAGTCCCTTGGAGTAGTAGTTTCCATGTGTCTTTGGTTTTCATCATTCCTTTTTCCTCTGGATGAAGAGAGACTCATCATTGCATTGGATGGCTGCTTGCAGGGTCTTAAGATCCCAGTTGCTACTCACCAAAGTAGGATGTGGAACAATGTTTTTGTGTAGTATGTTTTGCCAATTGAGTTTGATGTCCCCTGTGACCATGACCCTGAGGCTGCAGGTCCAACTCTCTCTGGGTAGCTGGCTGTGACCAAGAAGCCACCACAATCTTGCTCCTTGTCAACTCTACTATACATTGGACATTCTTATAGCTTATACAAATATGCATGTAGAAACATTTCTGTTAACCCTATATGTGGTTGTTTCCATCTCTTTGGTATTGTGAATAGTGCTGCAATAAATGGGTGTGCAAATATCTATTCTTGTCTTGGATCTCACCTCTTTAGAATATATTCCTAGTAGTGAGATGCTGGATCAAATGGTATTTCTACTTCCAGTTTTTTAAAGAAGCACCATACCGTTTTTCACAGTTACACCATTTTACAGCTCCAATATCTCCACATCTTTGCCATCATTTGTTGTTTTCTGTCTTATTGAACTTTGCTATTATTTCTGGGATGAGAAGATATCTCATTGTCATTTTGATTTGCATCTGTACAATGGCTAACGATCGCACACATTTCTTCATGTTTTGTTGACTGCCTGAATGTCTTCTATGAAGAAATGTCTGTTCATAATCTCTTGCCCATTCTTAAATTGGATTATTTGTCTTTTTGATATTGAGGTATTGAAGTTTTCTATAAATTTTAGAGACATATCCCTTGTTAGATATGTCATTGCCAAATATTTTTTTTCCCAGTCTGTAGGTTCTTTTTGGAGAAGTCTTTTGATGAACATAATAATTAAAATTTTAGAAGGTCCCAGTTATCTAGTTTATCTTTTGTTGTTTGTGCATTTTGGGTTATGCTTGATAGTCTATTTGTGACATAAATAAAGGCCTCTAGTTTTCCCCTTATTTTATCTTTGATGAACTTTATAGTTTTGGGTTTTACAGTTAAGTCTTTAATCCATCTTGAGTTTGTTTTAGTGTATGATGTGAGGCATATGTATTTTTCATTTTTCTGCAAATGCATATCTAGTTTATCTAGCACTATTTTCTTAAAGAGGTCATTTCTTCCCCATTTAATGGGTTTTAATCCTTTGTCAAAGATCAGCTGTCCATAGGTGGATTCATCCATTTCTGTATTCTCAATTTTTTTCCCACCAGTCTATGTGTCTGTCATTAACTGTGCTGAAAATAAGTACTCTGGAGCTTGCAATCAAGTAGGTGTATATATTGTAAATCCACAGATACAAAAATCTGAGTATGCTCAATGAAAGAAGTAAATAGGATACATATGTCCTGTAAGAGGCATAAACGTCAGTGAGAAAGCACTGAAATGGAACTCCTAATAGGTGTGATTCTGAATTTAGTCATATTGTTCACTTCCAATAAATCAATAGTCATGCCATAATCTCCAACTTTGGCATAAAATAAAAGCTCATTAATTCAGACACCACTGATGTAGATTTTTAAAGTTATTTATTTAGGAGTTGAACCGTGATTCATTTTTTCAAGTTCCAAGAGATAAAAGTTGTCTTAGCAAAATCAGAAGAAAATATGTCAACCCATTTGAGAGGTATTTGCAAAATAGTAAGGAAAAGGGTTTTGACAATAATTAATGTGTAAATTGCAGTTGAACTTTAATTTATTAAAGGAGGTTTGGCATAACTCTACATGGAATGTACACCTTTTGTCCCTTTCAGGGTTCATAGTTTTGGCATTTTCCTATATATCAACTTCTTCTCAGCCTCTTCCTCTGTATCTCTTATCTTTTACTCTCAGGTAAGTTTCTTGAAAGTTGAATCTACCCTCACCATCTTCACTTTCCATTTATTTCTCAGCTCATTACAATGTGGCCTCATCTTGCATTTTTTTCTCAGTAAGTTACCCCTATTATTAACATTGGAAAATCAGTGGAGACATTTAAGGCTAGGTCCCTGACTTACAACAAGGTTCTGTTGCAGTGACTTCATCATCAGTCAGTTCTGATGTAAGTGGCATGCCTCATTAGTTTTCATTATTTTGTCTTTTATTATCAGTATCTTTATTTGTCTTTGGATGTTGGATATATTACATACAAACTTGCAGATATATTTTAGTACATACGTAACAAACATACAAATCATAAAAATTTATTCCAGCAACGAAGAATTTTGAATGACATTAGCATTTTGTCAGTTGTGGTAATAATTCCACTCATGGAAGGTTATGGATCACCTGTATTATCTCTGGGAATGAGGATGATATTTTTAGTCAGAAAATTATTGAGAGTTGTCTGCACAATCCTTTTCTTTTTGCTTCATAAATTTCTTGGTAACACCTCACTGCTTTCTGAAACTTCCTACCGACTTTAGCAAAATGATCAGAGTTTGGGTCCACTTTTTTTTTTTTTTTAAAGAAACTGAGGCCCCTGATTTAGTTTAGAAAACTAAAATTATACAGTAGTGTTTTGAACAATAAGTCATAAAATTGAACATCTGGGAGTGAACATCTGAGAATGACAACATCATCCAATTATATACTGCAACATTGTATGAAATACATATTATTAACTATAAAACAAAACAAAACAGACAGTCTTAAGTGACATTCAACGTAACTTGAATACATTGTAAGTTAAGGACTACTTGTATATTATTGGACTCCTTTACTGGATCTCACTCTGGTGACTGTTAATCTATATTAAAACTTTTGGCTTTCATGAACTATCATTCTTCTGCTTAAATCCAATGGTAAATTCTCATGATTTTTGTAGAAAAGTCCAAGATTATTAACAAGGCTTACAGATATCCTTCATATTTTAGCCTTTTTATTACTTTCCCAGTTTCATCACTTAACACTCTTCCTAATATCTACTTCACCTCCAAGTGCTCAACTTATTTACCAAACTGAGACCATACTGAGTCTCTTTTGATTGTTACTATATTAACTCACTATGTCCTTCCTTGGCTATTTTTCCCTTCCAGGAACATTCCTGCCTTACCTCTTCAGATCCCAACTTCATTTCTTCCATGAAGTCTTCTGATTTCCAAGTTCTTCCCCATCCTTGTGTTTCTATGTTGTTGGTGTTAGTTGCCATCAAATCTGCTCCAACTCAGGGCAATCCCATGTATCATGGAATAAAATGTTTCCTCATGCTGTGTCATCTTCATTATTGGTATTTTTGAGTCAATTGTTGTCATTATTATATCAATCTACTGAGGGTTTCTCTATCAAACATGATGTCTTTTCTTGAGATTGGTCTTTCCTGATGACACGTAGAAAGCAAGGGAATTGATGTCTTGCCATCCTTGAATTAATATCTTGACATCTTTGGTTTTAAGTAGCATTCTGGCTGTATTTCTTGCAAAATTTAATGGTTCATTCTTTTGACTGTCAACAATTAATTCAATAGTCAATCAACATCCACTGAAGCAGTAGTCGAGAAATCAAATTACATATTGCATTAGGCAAGTCAGTGGCAAATGACCCTTTACAAAGTTTTAGAAAACAAAGATGTCACTTCAATGATTAAGGTATTTGTGACTCAAGCCTAGGTCTCTTCAATCACCTCATGAAAAAGTTGGAAAAGAAAGAAAGAAGATTAATTAAAGCATTCAAACTGTGGTGCTGGTGAAAAATATCGAATGTACCATGTGTTTCTATATTGCTGTTGTTGTGTGCCATTGAGTAGGACCTGACTCATAGCAACCCCTCCTTGGGTTTCTGAGGTGGTATTACTACGGAAGTAGATTACCCAACCTTCCTTCCAAGGAGTGGCTGGTGGGTTTGAACTGCTAGCCTTCTGGTTAGCAGTCAAGAGCCTTAGGCACTGCTCCACCAGAGCTCCCATGAGCTTCTATAGCACCATGCATTTCCCTTGCCATAGCCCTTATCATAATGCACTGTAATTGCTTCCTCTATTTTCTTGGTGCATTTTGATTTAATGTGAAAAAAGAAAATGCACAATTATCTAAAAAGTCTATTAAAATACTCTTTCCTTTTCCAACTACACATCTGTGTGAGGCTAATGTATAAACATCAAGCAAAATAACTTTTATAACAAACTAAATAAACATCAAAGTAGATATGATAATCTGATGTCTTTTATTATGTCAAATACATAATAAAATGTAAAATAGCAACTGACTTCTCATGAATTTTCTTTTTGTTTTGGAAAATACAATGAAATTTTATAAAAATTTATGTTATTTATAATATTGTAATGGATTTATTGGAGATCCTTGGTGATGTAAATGATTAATATGCTTTGCTGCTAACCAAAAGATTTCAGATTCCAGTCCACTCAGAGGTGCCTCAAAAGGCAGGCTGGAGATCTACTTCTGATAAATCAGCCACTGAAAACTTTTACTGACTACAATTCTACTCTGACATTCATGGGTCATCATAAGTTGGAGTTTACTCCATGGCACTAGGTTTAATAATGGGTTACTTATTATTTTTAAACAAAGTGTTAATATTATGTATTTCCTTAGATTTAATTTTTAATATTATAAATATTAATGTATTTAACTTAAAAAGTAAGGTACTTTGAGGTTGATGTTATTATCACATTTTTAGACAATAAAACAGTAGCCCTGGCTACTGTTAACCAGCCAAAGATCTGACCTTGCTGGGGACAAACACAGATACACCAGTCCCTTACATATTTTACACTGCCTTGTGGTTCTCAATGCTGCCTTCTCTTTTCCAGTCTCCCCTCTATATCACACTTGGCCTCATCATGTGTTAATCTCATCCCAGGTTAATTCAGAACTAGAGAAATTATGGCACAGATGGCAAAATGAGTTTAAAAAAAATCTCCCAAACTGCAAAATCCTATCAACTATCCCTATATAAAGGGAGCTCTGGTAGCATAGTGGCTAAGGCACTTGACTGCTAAGGCTGGCGGTTCAAACCCACCAGCCACTCCCTGGAAGGAAGATGGGGGCAATCTACTTCCGTAGTGATACTGCCTTGGAAACCCAAGGAGGGGTGGCTATGAGTCGGGTCTGACTCGATGGCACATAACAACAACAGCAAACAACATCCCTATATAAAAAATTATATATTATGTCCTTTTAACAAGCTCTCTTTTTCTTTTTTCTTATTGAGTACACACTTAGGCTTAAAAGACAACACTTGAGGTATTTTCATATGCAGATGGATTTTTCCCCTGCATTACAATACCAGTTTTGCTTTCTATAGAAACATGACCAAAGTCTCTGTGGGCTTTCCAAGGACATGAATTATTTAATATTTTACATTAGTTCATCTAATTTACTGGAGTTTCCTTGGGACATATTCATTTACACAGGAAGGATGTCAGGGGAAACACTTAAAAAGCTATAATAATAATAATGCCCTAATAGAAATCTGAAATAATTGTAAACCAATCTCTACTCTCAGATTGCATTAAAGTACATGGACTATTTACAAAATTTTCATGAGGCTATTAACTTGGGAAAGTTCATTCAAGATGTCCAAATTACTTATTTGCATCCTGCTCTGAGTGAACTGACTAGATTCAATTACCTGATGCCTTGCTCTGACTCACTGTATTCTAGGTGCCTAGTTAATATACTCTTGCTGTTGTCTGATTATCTCACACTTCCAGTGAAGAATTATGAAATCAAGGCTTGAAATGAGTTAAGTCGATTTTCCTGATATATGCAATAATAGTGTTAGGGAAATTAACTTGAAGAGGATTGAAGTCAATTAAACACTTCCCACTTGCCTTTCATTTATCCTTCATTCATGTTACTAGTTTGTCCTCTGACCATGCAGTGCACTATCATTTTCAGTTAAACCAAGAGACCTCATTTTTCACTTATATCTTTTCTTCATCACTCCAGGAAAAGAGAATCAAAATTCTAGTCACTTAAGTCTGTCATGGCAGATGACTTCCAAGCCATCTGTTATCTTATAAAACAATCCGTCCTGACAAACCACTTAGCCAACTCTCCACTCTGATATTCTACTTAAAGTCAACACAAGTATTAATAACTTTCCATATTAAAAACTTTTTTGACTGAATAAAAATAAAGACTCCAGATTATACTATCTGGCAAGATGTTCTAAGTGATAAGGTGAACTCTTTGTTAATTTTTTATTAGAACTGGAAATGCCTGGAAAAAATTATTAATAAGGCCTATATCATCCCATTAAGAGCTCTGGTAGCTAGTGCCTAAGGCATTTGACTGTTAACCAAAAGGCTGGACTTTCATACGCACCAGCCACTCCTCAGAAGGAAGGTGGTGCAATCTATTTGCTTAGTGATAGTGCCTTGGAAACCCAAGGAAGGGTCGCTATGAGTTGAGTACGACTCAACTGCAGTGCGTTTCCTTTCGTATATCATCCCATGTAAGATGGACTGTTAACTTGGAATTGTGCTTTATCTTTTATTCTAGAGAATATTGTTGTTGTTGTTGTTATGTGCTGTCAAGTCGGACCCAACTCATAGCGACCCCTCCTTGGGTTTCCGAGGCAGTATCACTACAGAAGTAGATTGCCCCGGCTTCCTTCCAAGGAGTGGCTGGTGGGTTTGAACTGCCAGCCTTCTGGTTAGCAGTCAAGTCCTTAGGCACTAATATTATCATTCCTTAATTAAGCCATCCATTAATTTCCCAAAATGGGCTGAACATTTATTTGCCTGAGAGATTAAACAATTGCCAATCATACACTGTGAGAAAAAGTTAAATTTTTTTTTTTCTTTTTCATTTTGAATGCAATGGAACAGAGGCTAATCTTTCATGTTTTCTTGTTCTAGATAGAGTACTTTGTTATTTTCAGGAACCAGGTGCCTTTAATTTAAATATTCTTTCTCCTCTTCCCTTAGGCCCTCTTTACCTCCCTTTTGACCCGCTAATACAGCTTCTTAACTGAGTTCTTCATCAAAGTCTAATTACTCTAGTATATCTGTATTTGTCTAATATCTAACTATCTTTCACATCCATGTTATCTTTTTAGGAAATAAATTTATCCTGCCGTATCACATCTTAAAGATCTTGGCTGGCTCTCCACTCCCTAAATTATGAATTTCTTAAGCTCTACAATAGTAAAAAACAAATTTTAGTATCTAAAGCAAAAATGATTTACAATCTGCTTGGTTGTAGGAGTTGCTGTTGTTGTTATATGCAGTCGAGTCAGACAGGATTCATAGCAACCTCTCCTTGGGTTTCCCAGGCAGTATCACTACAGCAGAAGATTGCCCAACCTTCCTTCCAAGGAGTGGCTGGTGGGTTTGAACCACCTGCCTTCTGGTTAGCAGTCAAGTGCCTTAGGCACTATACTACCAGAGCTCCTATAGGAGTTGCTAGGTGGTGCAAACAGTTATATATCAGATAATGTTTCACTGCTATTCATAGGTTTTCACTGGCAATTTTTTTTTGTTTTTGATTTGGGTGAAAGACTGCAGAACAAATTCATCTTCCATACAGCAGTTCACATATACTTGGTCTCATGACATTGACTGTAATCTCCTATAATGCAACAGCTCTCCTCCCCCTTTTGCCCCATAGCCACCCCCTCCCTGTATCCTTCCCTCTCACACTCCTGTCCCAGAGCTCTCTCCCTGTGCATGCACAGGCCTTCTGTTCTCCCAAGACTGATCTCTCCTGGGAATGTATATGAAAATGTTCATCTCATATGCCTGTCTTTTGTTTGGCTGGAAGCCACAGGAGTGGGTTCAATTCCAGATCTGAAGGGCAATTATGGGCCATAGTCTCAGGGGTTTCACCGGGCTCTATCAGACCAGCAAAACTGCTCCCCCATTTTCTTTTTTATGACTTTGAGTTTTGCTCCACATTGTTCTCCCACTCTATCCAGGATCTCCTACATAGGTCCCTTTTCTGAGTGGTTGACAATGGTAGCCAGGCACCATCTAATTCTTTTGGTCTCATAGTCATATAGGCTGAAGATCGCATGGTATACCAGTCATGTGGACTAATTGTTTCCATGTGTCTTTGGTTTTCTTCATTCTTCTTTGCTCTGGATGAGGAGAGACTCATCATTGCATCTAGATGCTGCTTGCAAGCTTTTAAGATCTCAGTTGCTATGGGCCAAAGGAGAGCTCTGGTAGCATAGTGGCTAAGGCACTTGACTGCTACCCAGAAGGCTGGCGGTTCAAACCCACCAACCACTCCTCAGAAGGAAGATGGGACAATCTACTTCCATAGTGATGCTGCTTCAGAAACCAAAGGAAGGGTCACTGTGAATCGGATCTGACTCCACGGCACATAAGAACAACAACACAGGCCAAAGTAGGATGTGGAATAAAGTTTTTGGTAGCATAGTGCCTAAGGCACTTGACTGCTAACAAGAAGGCTGGTGGTTCAAACCCACCAGCCACTTCTCGGAAGGAAGATTGGGCAATCTACTTCTGTAGTGATACTGCCTTGGCAACCCAAGGAGGGGTTGCTATGAGTCGGGGCTGACTTGATGGTACATAACAACAACAACAACATGTTATGTCACTGGCAATTTTTTTAAGAAGTGGATGGTCCCTTCCTTCTTCCCAGTCTATCTTAGTCTGGATGCTCCATTGAAACTGGTCCACCATGGGTGACTCTCCTGGTATTTAAAATACCAGTGGCATAGCCTCCAGTTTCACAGCAATACAAGAGCTACCACAGTACCAACAAACTGACAGATGAGTGGTTAATAGTAATCATACTCAACTGCTAACTGAAAAGTAAAAGGGTTGAGTCTACTAGAAGCACCTTGGCAGAAAGACCTGGATATCTACTTCCAGAAAATTGTTGTTGCTGTTGTTAAGTGCCGTCGAGTCATTTCCGACTCATAGCGACCCCATGCACAGCAGAAAGAAACACTGCCCGATCCCGCGCCAGCCCCACAATCCCTGCTATACT
>NW_006921816.1:3738042-3748208 GCF_000298275.1 Orycteropus afer afer | reverse complement strand
TCTTTTTGGTACAGTGACTCTGTGTATTCCTGCCATCTTCTCTTGATGTTTCCTGCATCATTCAATATTTTGCCCATAGAATCTTTCAATATTGCAACTCTAGGCTTAAATTTTTTCTTCTGTTCTTTCAGTTTGAGAAATGCCTAGCGTGTTCTTCCTTTTTGGTTTGCAGACTCCAGGTCTTTGCACATTTCATTATAGTAATTGGCTTTGTCTCCTCAAGCTGCTCTTTGAAATCTTCTGTTTAGCTCTTTTACCTTTTCATTTCTTCCATTTGCTTTAGCTATTGTCCACTCCAGGGCAAGGTTCAGAGAATTAGTCATTGAAAAACCTACAGGGAACAGTTAGAACTGACACACATGGGGTCACCATAAGTTAAAATTGACTTGGTGGCAACTGTTGTCTTTTTTTCCTTTCCTGATGCCCAAATACCAATGTAGCTAGCAGTCCAGTCTCATGAACCTTCTCACTGTTACTCAACATTCCCCAGTATTTTATTCCCCTGGGGAGGTGGGAAGAAGGTATTCCACTGCCAGCATGCTTAACCATTTGCTCTACCGACATACTTTAGTAACTCCCTTCTCTGAACACTTACAACTCTTTTGTTACAATCCAATAATATCACTTAACAACTTTATTGTAATAATCTATTTACATGTTTCTATTTTAGGAAACTGTGAATTCTTCAAGGACAGGAATAAGTCTCCATTTTCTTGAAGAGTAGCTGGAATACAATGGATATTCAAAGATTTTGGTAACTAGATTGAAAATCCAATTAATGCATTCCTCCATTCATTTCTTTAACAGCCTCTACTGAATCATCCTCCATATGTCTGACACAATGTGCAATACATAAAGTTTACATATAGGCATCATAAAATATGTCAGGGATATGAAAGCCATGAAAATAGGAAAGATAAAATTTTAGCGCTGAACTGAACCTTAGGGAACAGTCATTGTCAATTTTAGTTTTTTAGCTGATTGACCCATTCTTCGCAAAAATCTTAAGCAGACACCTAATAAATAAGACAGATAAAAGAAATGTTGTTCAGGCTGAAGTAAAAGTTGAAAAAATGAGCTCTCTTTCTCTAGCCCTATATTTCTAGAGACTTCCAAGACATCCTGGGAGAACTCCAAGGCTCTGAGATACAGATTTTTAGTTGATCTAGATCAACCTCTTTGTTTTGCTTGTAAGGGAACTAAGACGGAGAGACAAAGTGACTTGGGAATGTCTTGATGTTACTAAGAGAACAGTATTTCTTAATACATTGACTTCTCATTTCTAATACATGTGAACCAAATTTGTAGGCTGAAAAGCAAGCCTGCCATTATAAGAGACATCAAATAGTTGTAAACTACTGTACACATATACTCAAGGTACAAATATACACCAAATAAAAGACAATTGTTTTGGATGCAATCAAAATGCTTCTGCTAGAGTTGATTGTTAGCATAAAAACAAATATGATTTGAAAAGGAAGTTGTGGAGAAAAGTTCCAGAGTAAAAAAAAAAATATATCTGATAAGGAAAGATTCTGGGCTGGAGCAACATTAACTTTTGCTAGGAGCTCTGATAGCATGGTGCCTAAGGCACTTGACTGCTAACCAGAAGGCTAGTGGTTCAAACCCACCAGCCACTCCTTGGAAGGAAGGTTAGGCAATCCTACTTCTATAGTGATACTGCCTCGGAAACCCAAGGAGGGGTCGCTATGAGTTGAGGCCAACTCAACGGCACATAACAACAACAACAACAAGGACAAGATTTAGGAAACCATTGTGAAGTTTTGTGTTATTAAAAATACATTCTTTTTATTTTTTTCTTCTTTATTTTCTTGTTGTTATTAAGAATATACACAGAAAAACAACAGAGTTGTTCTTCCCTCATTAACATAAACATAAACTCACTGCCTTCTAAGCTTCCTAACTAATCTTTCAAGCTACTTTTGTCTGTTTGGTCATATATGGATAGATCTTTAAAGAGCATATACTCAAGGCAGGGATTTTTACTAGTTAAGCTAAACTATTGTTTGGTTTTAAGATGACTTCAGGGTATATTTTTGCTTTAGGGCTTAAAGATTTTCTCAGGGGAATAGTTTCAAGGGTTCTTCCACCGTCCATGGCTCTATGAAGTCTAGGGTCCATGAGAATTTGAAATTTGGTTTTATATTTTCCCCCTTTTGATCAGGATTATTCTATGCAATCTTTGATCAATTCAGTACTGGTATCCAGGCATCATCCAGTTCTTCTGGTTTCATCACAAAGGAGGCAGTTGTTCATGGAGGTAATTAGCCACATATTCCATATCCTCCTCTTATTCCTGACTTTCTTTCTTCCTCTGTTACTCCAGGTGAATAAAGACCAATCATTGTACCTTGGATAGCCACTTACAAGATCTTCAGGCCTCAGGCATTACACAATGAACTAGGAAGTAGAACTCAAGTACTAAACATATTATTATGCCAATTACCTGGGATGTACATGAAAATATGACTCTAAACTTCCAAACCAAGAAACCAAATCTCATGAGGTGTTTGGTTGTGCATAAACAGACTCAACATCTATTCTTTTTGGTCAATGTTGTAAATATATCCATCACACAACTTTTACCAATTCAACTTTTTACATGTGTAAAATTTATTAACAGCAATTTCAATAATTGGCTGTTCAGCCCTAATCTCAATCAATACAATTTTTCTATCACCATTAATCCCCTTCCATTTCATTTTAATCCTTAAGAGATAACATAACAATTCTTATGAAAAATAATCTTAAGGTTGTGTAATAAGTTGAAGTGGAATATTTTTGGAAGACAGTTTAATGCCATCCCTTAATTCTTTGTCTTTACTTGCTATCCTCATAGAAAAAATATGTGATTTGCTGCTTAGAATATATGAGTACCCTTCCATTTCCTTATGAATAAAAATGAAATTCCTTTCTCAAGACATACAAGTTGTACATTCTTTAACTTCTCCAGTCTCATCTCTCTTTAAATTTCCACATACGTTCATTACAATGGCTTTATTGAACTGTTCACACATATCTGCTATCTCAAAGATCTGAACTCTTGCAATTGCTATTTCCTTATTGGAGAGTCACTGTCTGTACAGTCTTACAATACTACGCTGTGCCCCTTCAATCTTAAAACTTAACAGTCTATAATAACCCTCTGCTTTACTGTGTGTTGGGCAGGGATAATTTCACATGGCATTGTAGTGTCAGTATTTATCACAGCACCTGACATCAGGTGAAGTTTCAATAAATGATTTTGGATGGATGCATTAATAAATATATTGATAGAATTTCAACTTCACCTAGATTCTATTTGTAATTAGAATAATGTGACTTCAGGAGTGTAAAAAATCCTGTTGCATAGCTCGCCTTAATATGCCTGCCTAAACAATCTGTCATACTTTCCCTGCTTGTGTTTGGTACTTTCTGAATGTTTCACATATATACACATGGTATTATAAAGTGAATCACTCAAAAAAGTTTATTCTAATGTGTTGAATTTTGACCATATAAAGCCCATCATAGAAAGCAAATATATGTTAGAAGTAAGATATTAGATTGACAAACACCCAATATTTACTTAAATAGGAGGTGAGGGACTGGGTCAGCATAATAGCAAATTGTGGACAGCTTGCGAGCAGCATAAGGAGCAGGAAGAATTAGGGGAAGAAAAAGATTTTGGTTTTCCTATGAAGAGGAAGAGAGGCAAAGAAAAAAGTTATTGAAGATATACAATAAAAATATTAACTTATTTTTCATCAAATTTATATTGTAGGTTTTTTGATTATGTACTATTTCTCTTGGTAGTGAATGATATATATTTTGAGGAAGAATACTCAGGGTCAACATTTATAGATTGAACTATATTCACTACCAGAAACGAGGCTCTATCACCAATTGCTGACTTTCAAAGACGAAGCAAACATCAAAACCACTCGATGTTGTCAAAATAAAAAACAAGTTTAATTATAAATTATAGTCAGTTTTAGAATATCACTCATTAAGATACATAATTAAAATGTTAGCTTGAATCATAGATTTTAATTAAAGAGTTAATAAAAATATGGATGTAATTGTACCATTGAAATATTTAACTCTGATAAAAAATACTATTATAGTTGACCTGCCAAGGTGTTGCAGTAATAAAATTTAAACTGACCAGAGTAGGAGCCTTAAAGACAAGATATTGGTAGAATTTATGAAAGAATTGCTTTCAATTAATGATTGGAAAAATACAGATATATTTGTCCTATCAATAAATAGATTGATTTATATATAAAATATTTCCAGATTAGGTCACAAAATTGAGTTCTGTGCTGTATATAAGGAGCAACCTAAACCAGAGTGTTCATAAATGTTAAGAATAAAATGATAAGCAAAGATTTACCTAGTGAACAAACAAACAAAAAAAGAGCAAGTGTCTTGTCATTAATATTGAACAAAGTAGAAATCAGGACAAAAAGCACTAGCTGAAATGAGAAGATCTAACATAAAATTTAAAACAAAGGTAGCAGTTTTAGACTATGTATCAAATAACAGCATATCAACATCTTTGATAAAGCAAAAACCTAAGAAGATACTAAAAAAAAAAATTGAAAAGATAAAATTGATATAAGTCTTTAGGTCACCTCTCAATTCAAGACAAACCATGCTGACAAAATACAAGAAGTGATCACTTTAGACAGTTTCAATATGCACAAATTTCAGTTACAATGTTTAGTTAAATAACATCTGTTCTCCAACAGCACAGTTCAAATTTCAGTTACCATGGTATAATAACTGTGAATAAATGCATAAAGCAAAACTTTGCCAACAGCTCTTTAGTCCATAAATTGTTATATAAATAACAGATGCACATTAATGATCAATCATATCAATTCTTTCAAAGTTTGTCAGTGATTGATCACAATGCATCTATTATTCAGTTCATGGGCAGACAGAAAAGTGTGTATTGGGGTTGCCTCCTTTCCTCTCAGTGACAACCTCACATGAAATTTTACAAAAATGGAAAATTGAAAGAGGAAATTGTTCAACAAAGATGAGAGTGCAGCAAAGAAATGAAAAATGATGACACTGGAAGTAAAATTTAGATCAAGTGTAAATAGAGGAATAGAAGAAATAGCTGACCTTGGCAATGTTGACCTATTATTGTTCAAGAAAGTCTAGATGTGCAAAGAGAAGAACTTAATGAACAAGTTAAGTGGTTGAGATGAGAAGCACAGTATCTCAAAGGAATTGATACCAGAAAAATCTTCACATTAAAGGAACTCTCAGATATTTCATGACATTGAAAGTACAAAGGATACACTATTGGAAAGTGATTCAAATTTAGAAAGGTGAATAAAAACACATAGAAAAATGGTTGCTCCATATTGTAAGTTGTGTGATGAGAATAAGCCAAGTACTGTTCTTACTAGTCTTCATAAGTTTTTTCTACAAAGAAATAAAATCTTTTAGTTTTAAATGTTTCTGATATTTTATATTATACTAGTGTAGCAAGTAAATATTTGTTTTACAATTATTTATTTGTTTCCCTTTTTAGGGAGCGCTGATGGCATAGTGCCTAAGGCATTTGACTGCTAATCAGAAGGTGGTGGTTCAAACCCACCAGCCATTCCTCAGAAGGCAGGTTGGACAATCTACTTCCCTAGCGATACTGCCTTGGAAACTCAAGAAGGGTTCACTGGGAGTTGGATTTGACTTGATGGCAGTGAGTTTGGTTTTCTTGGTTTTATAAATTTATATAACTGACAACCAAATAATATTTAATGTTATTACCCTAAATTTTTACATGTCATGGATCAATTGCAGTTTCTCATTGATTACTAAATAATGATTTGCATGATTTCATCTTGTGTAGTCATTTTTACAGTCAATCCCCTAGTAAAAAGGAACACTTACTTCACATGAACATGATACATTCACAAAAACTGTAAGTATATAGGGCCTTGAAACTGAAATAACATCTCAGTAAATTCCAAAATATAAAAATATTATAAACAAAAATAGAAATTAGTCACAAAATCAGAAAAATAGGCTCTTCTCCCTGGAAATGTGAAATGCCTATTATAATAACTCTTGGTCCCAAGAAAAACAAGTCAAAATCACAAAATATAGGCTGCAGTGAAAACGGTTCTCAAAAAATAAAAAAGTAAATTAAAAAATAAACAAAAAACCTTTCCAGCTGTAAATTCTTTTATTAATAAAATTATGGAAACATAAATTAAGCATTTTATTCAATATTTAATATTTAAAAAATAAATATGAAATTATAAATGAAAGTAGAAAACATGAATTAATAAATATAAAAAGAAGTTTTTGAGTTAGAAATAAATGAGTTAGGAAATAAGAAAATGATAGGACAAATCCATAAATAAGCAAGCTGAGACATTACAAAATTAAACTAACTTAATCACAAAAGCATAATGCACACATTCACAAAATAAAAATACAAAGAATAATAAACAAATAGTACAGTAGTAGAGCTGCCTCCTCATAGTAGAATCTACCTAAATGATGTGGATGGCGTAAACCCTTTGAGACCTTCATTAGTTGATACAGCATGACTCAAAATGAGAAAGAACAGCTGAAAATACTCAATAATCAGAAAGTGGAATGCATGAAGTACAAATCTAGGAAAATTGGAAGTCACCAGAAATGAAATGGAACACATAATGATTGCTACCCTATGCATTTGTAAGCTGAAATGGACTGGTACTGGCCATTTTGACTCACATAATCATATGGTATACAATGCTGGGAGTGACAAGTTGAAGAGTACTGGCATCATAGTCACTGGCAAAAAGAACATTTCAGATCTAACATGAAGCACAAAGATTTCAGTGATAGGATAATATCCGTACACCCACAAGGATTTAATATGACTGTTATTCAAACTTCCACACCAACCACCAATGAAAAGATGAAGAAATTGAAAATTCAATTCTGCAGCCTGAAATTGATCAAACATGCACTCAAGATGCATAAATAATTATTGGTGATTAGAGTATGAAAGCCAGAAATAAAGAAGAAAAATATGAGTGAATGTTTGGAAAATATGGCCTTAGTGATAGAAACAGCACATGATAGTATTTTGCAAGACCAATAACCTGTTCATTGGAAATACCTCTTTTCAACAAAATAAACATCAACTGTAAACATGGTCCTTACTAGATGGAGTAGAGAGGAATTAAATCAACTACATCTGTGGAAAGGGACAAGGGAAAAGCTCAGTATCATAAGTCAGAATAAGGTCAGGGGCAGACTATGGAGGAGACCATGAATTACTCCTGTGTAAATTAAAGTTGAGAAGTTCGGGTGGCATAATGGTTAAAACATTCAGCTGCTAACCAAAATCCCAGTGGTCCAACCAACCAGCCACTGCACTGGAGAAAGATGAGGCAATCTGCTTCCCTAAAGATTTACAGCCTTGGAAACCTGATGGGACAGTTCTACTCTATCATAAAGGATCACTATTTTTGGTTTTAAATTCAAGTTGAAGCTGAAGGAAATTTAAACAAATCTGAGAGATCCAAAGTGTGACCTTGAGTATATCCAATTTGATGTTAGAGACTATCTCAAAAATAGATTCCATACACTGAACACTAATAAACAAAGACCAGATGAGTTAGGAATGACATCCAGCACATCATGCATGAAGAAAACAAAAGGTCATTAAAAAGAAAGAAAAGAAAATAGATAAAAGACCAAACTGGATGTCAGAAGAGACTCAGAAACTTACTCTTAAAGGGAGAGGAGCTAAAGGAAAAGGAAAAAATGATGAAGTGAGAGAGTTGAACAGATTTCAAAAGGCAGCTAGAGAAGACAAAGGACAGCATTATAATGAAATGAGCAAAGACCTGGGATTAGAAAACCAAAAGGGAAGAACATGCTAAGATTTTTTTTAAGATGAAACACCTGAATAATAATAATAATAATAAATCAAGTCTCGATTTTCAATACTGAATGATTCAATGGACCAAATGTTGAATGACACAGGAAGCATCAAAACAAGTTGGGCAGAATACACTACATGGAAAAGAATTGGTCAATATTCAACCCTTTCAGCATATGATTATAGCATATTCTTGATCATAGGATATGATCAAGAACTGGTGGTAGAGAAATAAGAAGTCCAACCTGTATTGAAGGCATTGACAAAACACAAGGCTCCAGGAATTGGTGGAATATCAGTTGAGCTGTTTCAACAAACAGATGCAGTGCTGGAAGCATTCACTCATCTATGTCAAGAAATTTGAAAGACAGCTGCATGGCCAACCATCTGGAAGAGATCCATATTTATGTGCATTCCAAACAAAGGTGATTCAACATAATGTAGAAATTCTTGAAAAATATCATTAATATCACGTGCAAGTAAAATTTTGCTAAGAAAATTAAAAAATGGTTTCAGCAGTACATAAACAGGGAACTGCCAGAAATTCAAGCCAAATTCAAATGGGGATATGGAAAAAGTATTATTTTATCATCAATTATGTTAGATCAATATTGGCTGAAAGTAAACAATACCAGAAAGATACCAGTGTTTTACTGACTTTGCAAAGACATTTAACTGTGTGGATCATAAGTAGTTATTGATAATATTGTGAAGAATGGGGATTCTAGAATACTTAATGATGTTCATGTGGAACCTGTACATAAAACAAAAGGCAGTCATTCAAACAGATCTAGGAGGATATTGTGTGGTTTAAAATAAGGAAAAGTGTACTTCAGAGTAATATCATTTCACTATACTTATTCAATCTTTATGCTAAGCAAATACTCCAAGAAGCTGGAGTATATGAAGAAGAACAGAGGATCAGTATTGGAGGAAGACATTAACAATGTGAAAGTGAAGAGGACTTGAAGCACTTATGAAGATCAAAGATCAGTATGGATTATCCTCACAATTGGAACAATAAGCAATATCATGACAAATGGATAAAAGATTGAAGTTGTCAAGGATTTCATTTTGCTTGAATCTGCAATCAATGCCCTTAGAAGCAGCAGCCAAGAAATCAGATGATGTATTGCACTGGGCAAATCTGGTACAAAAGACTACTTTTAAAATGTTAAAAAGCAAAGAGGTCACTTTGAGGACTGAGAGGTGTCTAACTCAACCATGATATTTTTCAGTAGCCTTCTATACATGCAAAAGCTGGACAATGAATGAGGGAAAGTGAAGAAGAATTGATGCATTTGAATAATGGTGTTGGCTATATACACACACACACACACACACACACGCACGCACACACACATATACATACATACATATATTGAATATATATGTGTGTGTATATATATATATATATACATATACCTTGGACTGCCAGAAGAATGAACAAATCTGACTTGGTTGAAGCACAGACAGAATGCGCCTTAGAACTAATGACAGTGATAATTTGTGTCACATACTTTAGGCATGTGATCAGGAGGGAACAATTCCTGAAAAAGGACATCATATTGAGTAAAGTAGAGGGTCAGCAAACAAGAGGAAGACCTCAAAGAGATACATTGACACAGTGGCTGCAACAATGAGCTCAAACTTGAAACCATTGTGAGGATGGTGCAGAACCTGCCAGTGTTTCTTTCAGTTACATATAAAGTAGCTCCAAGTTGGAACCAGCTCAATGTATACAGTAAAAACAAAGAAATTAAATATTACAAGATTTAAAGAAACTCTATACAAAATACAACATGAACTTAGATAAAAGGTATTTTTTTTTTTTTTTTAGGAAAATATAATTTACAAACCATCAGTGAGGATGAAGACACAATAAACAAATGTTTCTATACATAAATACAGTTGTTAAATAGGTAATCTCCCAACAGCAACATGTCCAGACAAATTTACTGGGAAATTCTTCATTTTTTTTTATGAGTAATTAATTCTAATGCTATTGAATCTTTTCATGGATGTAGAAATGTAGGAAAATGTCCTAATACTTTTTTTTTTTCTTTTTATGGAGTACATGTAATTTGAGGGAGCTCTGGTAGCATAGTGGTTAAAGGCACTTGACTGCTAACCAGAAGGCTGCCGGTTCAAACCCACAAACCCACCAGCCACTCCTTGGAAGGAAGACGGGGCAATCTGCTTCTGTAGTGATAACTACCTCAGAATCCCAAGGAGGGGTCTCTATGAGTCTGGTCCGACTCAA
>NW_006921816.1:3737083-3737551 GCF_000298275.1 Orycteropus afer afer | reverse complement strand
TATAGGACCATTGTCTGCCAACCCTATATATGTTCTTGGATACCCTCCCCATTTCACAGACATATCTAATCGTTTAGCCTGTCCACCCATATACCCATGTTTGCCTTCACTGACAATGCAGTACTGTATGTGCAAAAGGGTTCATATTTGTTATCTGTACCTGCCATGTACCTCTCTATGTCTTTCTCATCCTCAGTGCTGCCATATTGGTGACTCATACTTGGTAAATGGCCCCTCTCTTCACCCAAATCAATACTTATCTCTATCTATCTAACAGCGTTCCCTTCCCTTCCCTCCCACCCCTAGTAACCAACAAAGAAAATTTCCTTCTATAGGTAAATCTTTCCTTAACTTGTACAATAACGGACTAATACAGTATTTGTCCTTTTATGATTGACTTATTTCACTCAGCATAATGTTCTCCAAGTTCATCCACTTTATGCAGTGTTTTGCAGATTCTACATTATT
>NW_006921816.1:3736378-3736983 GCF_000298275.1 Orycteropus afer afer | reverse complement strand
TCATTTTGTTATGTGTTTTTTCATGGTGTCCCTGGTTTCTTTCTTCCATGTTACTTTCTGTGATGAGTTCATTATGTTTATGAATCATGTTATCATTTCCTTGGTTGCTGTTGTTTTAGTATATATTGAATATTTGTGCTTGTCATCTTTTTTATTGTGATGCGAAGGTTTATCCTTTTTCTTTGAGGTTACCCTATGATTTATAATTTTCTCCCTGAGTTCAGAACAGTCCATTCTATCTTGCAGCTCTCTTAACTTCCTCACCATTTAGAAGTTCTGTACCTACAGAGTTTTTTCCCTCTTTTTGTTTGTAGTTGTCCTCACTTACCAATTGATGTCTCTGGTTCCCTGTTTACAATCTTGTTAGCTCATTTTACTTTGGATATGTCCATAGCTGTGGTTTCTGGGTTGTGCCATCTTGTGTATTAATGGTCGGTTTTTATTTGCTATTTTTGGGTCTCTGTTCAAAGGACTCCATTTAGCATATCTTGTAACGTTGGTCTTGTTTTAACAAATTCCCTTATTTTCTGCTTATCTGGAAATCCAATTTCACCATCATATGTGAGGGATAATTTTGCCAGGTATATAATTCTTGGTTGAAAATT
>NW_006921816.1:3735444-3736009 GCF_000298275.1 Orycteropus afer afer | reverse complement strand
CCTTTGCCCTTCCAATATGTTATCTATTTCTGACAATTTAGTATTAAATTCTGGATTACTATCTGTAGATTTAGAATCATTTCTAATTTTTCATTTGTTTTGTCATTTTGTTCTTGTATTTTCTTCCAAAATTCTTCCAAGTTTTTTCCTGTGTTTTCTTTAGTCTGTCTCTCAGTCCTTTGAAGATAGCTAAATAAAATTTCTTTGAATTCCTTATCAGAATGTTCCAAGGCTGCTTCTTCCTCAGGGATGTGTTTTGGTTCTCTATCCTGCTTCCTTGTTTCTACCACTTTATCTTGCTTCTTTGTGTGAACTGTGATGGTCTGTTTTTTCCAAGGCATTGTGGCTTTGTTGTGAAGAGCAGCCAAGGTTGAATCAGGCTCTTCTTGGTGTTTTTTATCATTGGCCCATTGGTGGAGAAGGAGGTAGTGGCTCTCGCTCAGTAAGTGAAGTTGTAGGAGGTGTGGGTGTAGTTGTGTCTCATGGGGACTGTTGTCTCCCACTCAGTTAGACACAAATTACAATTGAATTACCATCAAAAAACTAAAAGCCCATGGACGAAAAA
>NW_006921816.1:3730324-3734991 GCF_000298275.1 Orycteropus afer afer | reverse complement strand
AATAAAAATAAAAAAAGAGAAAAAAAGAAAAAAAATCGGTGGAGGATAGGGTAGGGCACCCAGGTCCGTCTGAGCACACAGAGTGTGATGGAGTTCCTGTGGACCCAGAAGGTAGTTGGGAGTGGGGAATGGCCACACCTCTGTTCACCAAGCCAGTGTGAGGTATAAGAGTAACAAGTAGAATATCATACCTTGTCAGTCTTGCATGTCCCGAGTGTCCTTGGGGTTGCTGGAAAGCAGAACGTGTTCTTAAGCCCCAGGAATCTGCGAGAATACTGTCTCTTTAAATATCCAAAATAGTCAAGCTCCTTTTTAAGCCTTCAATATGGCCATGCCCTCCGGACAGCAAAAGTCCACAGTTCAGCCTACCTTTCTATTCACCTTCTCCATTTGTTACCCAGCCACTGTGCACAGTCATCTGTGCAGTCCCTAGGTAGCAGGGTGATTTTTAGATTAATTCTTAGGTCTTACCACCACTCGGTACTCTCCAAGCTGTCTGTGCCATCAGGATTGCTCAGGATTGCTGTCAGACCACAACTTCATCTGTCTCCTTTTTTGGTATTTTCACGCAAATTCTTCCGCTAGTTGGAGTTTAGTCCACTTCTATATCCTTCCCTTCAAGACTCAGGGGTCAAGGCTTATCTTCTGTGTCTGTGTTAATTGGTTTCCCTTTTCTTTATTGAAGAGGATCTTTGCAGTCTTTCTGCCATTCTGCCACCTTTTTTTCTTTGATGACATTGATAGCAATACCCACAATGTATCAACTCTCTTCTCACTTTTCTCCCTGTGGTTACCTTTTCTCTTTGTCCTTCTGTCCCTTGTATTCCTGACTTCTGAGCTTTCTACCTGCACAAATGCTGCCCTTCTGGTCCCCCAAAGTTGATTGTTCTAAGGATTGTGTCTCCCTGGTGTAATTGTTCGCTTGTCTATTGTTTGGCTGAACGTTATCACGGGAATCAATTCAAATACAGGCCCAAAGATTGACTAGAGAACATTTATCAGGTATTTCATCAGTCTCTATCAGACTAGTAAGTCTTGTCCTTTTTATGATTTTGGTTTTGTTTCCACTTTTTTATCCCACTCCTTACAGGATCTTAATTTTTGAACCTCTTTAGAGTGGTGAGCAGGGATACCTGGACACCATCTATTTCTTCTGGTCTCAGGGTCATGTAGGCTGAGGTTCCCATGGTCCACTATTCCCTTGGAATAATTGTTTCCATGTGTCTTTGATTTTCTTCACTTTTCTTTGCTCTGGATGAGAAGAGACCAATTGTTGCATTTTAGAAAGCTGCTCCCATTCTTTTAAGACCCATGTCACTCATCAAAGTTGTTGTTATATGCTGTCCAATTGGACCTGACTTGTACTGACCCTTCCTTGGGTTTCCAAGGCAGTACTATGGAAGTAGATTGCCCAACATTTCTTCCAAGGAATGGCTGGTGGTTTTGAACTGCCAGCCTTCTGGATAGCAGTCCAGTGCCTTAGGTACTACATTACTTGAACTCTCTCATCAAAGTAGGATGTAGAACAATGTTTTGATGTAGTATGTTATGCCAATTGAGGTTGATGTCCTCTCTTCCACCATTGTTCTGAGCCCACAGGCTGATCAACTTACCCCCTCAAAGTTTTTGGTTGTTGGTAAGAAGTTATCATAAATTTTCTCTTATATATACATCTATATGTGTAGTTATGTGCCATCGAGTCGGACCCGACTCACAGCGAGCGCTCCTTGGGTTTCCAAGGCAGTATCACTATGGAAGTAGATTGCCCAACCTTCGTTTCAAAGAGTGGCTGGTGGGTTTGAACCACCAGCCTTTTGGATAGCAGTCAAGTGCCTTAGGCACTATGCTACCAGAGCCTATATATATATATATATATATATATATATATATATATATATTTATAGTACATAAAAATACATATACAGAAATATTGTTTGCCAAACCTATAAATGATCATGGGTATATTTCTATTCATCTATCCATTACCTGATCATCTTGTCTGTCTACCTATGTGTTCACCCATAAATTAATATTTGTTATTGTTCTTAATGCAGTATTACATAAGTAATAGTATCTACTTATTTTTTGTCTGTACCTCTTGTGCCCCTTTGTTTGTCTTCTTTGTCCTTAATGATATTGTGTTTGTCACATGCTTTTAGTATACTGCCTTCCTTTTACCAAAATCAGTATGTGGCTCTTACCTAGTTAGCAATTTCTCCTCCCCTCCTCTCTCATCTCTGGAATCATACAATATTTGTCCTTCTTGGATTGACTTATTTCACTCAGCATAATGTCCTCCAGGTTAATCCATGTTATGAGGGGTTTCATGGTTTCTTTGTAATTTTTTTTTTATGTTATGTGGTGTTGCATTGTGTCTATGTACCATAGTTTGGCTATGCAGTCTTCTGTTGATGGACACTTAGATTGTTTCCATCTCTTTGCTATTGTGAATAGTGTTGAGATGAACACGAATGTGTATGTATCTATTCTTGTCCCAATTCTAACTTCTTTAAGAAATATACCTAGTATTGGAATTGCTGCATCAAATGGCATTTCTATTCCCAATACTTTAAGGAAATATCATACTGTTTTCTATAGTGGTTGTACCATTTTACAGTCCCAGCAGCAGTGTAGGAGAAATCCTATCTCACTCCAGTCACCAGCATTTGTTGTTTTCTGTTTTGTTGACTTTTACTATTATTACTGGGGTGAGGTGATATCTCATTGTTGCTTGCATTTGCATCTCTTCAATGACTAATGAGCATGACTGTTTCTTCAGGTGTTTGTATTGGCCACCTGAATATTTTCTTTGTTTGAGTGTCTATTCATGTTCTCTGGATATTTTTTAATTGGATTGTTTGTCTTTTGCATGTTGAGGTGTTGGCGGTATCCATAAATTTTAGATATAAGTCCTTATTGTATAAGTCATTGCAAATATTTTTCCCCAGTATGTAGGTTCTCTTTTTACTCTTTTGGTGAAGTCTTTAGATCCATATAATAATTAATTTTCAGAAGGTCACAGTTATCTAATTTATCTTTTGCTGTTTGTGCATTTTTGGTTAAGTTTGATAGACTATTTATGTCATAAATTATCCCCCTCCATATGTTTGCCCCTGTTTTTAGTTAGATGAATTTTATAGTTTTAGGTTTTACATTTAGGTCTTTAATCCATCTTGAGTTAATTTCTGTATATGATGTGAGATATGGATCTTGTTTCATTTTTCTAAAAATGGATAGCCAGTTTTTCCAGCACTACCTGTGAAAAAAGATTATGTTTTCCCTACTTAATAGGTTTTGGACCTTTGTCAAAGATCAGCTGTTCATAGGTAGTGATCTACTTCTTGATACTCAATTCTGTTCCACTGGTCTATGTGTCTATTGTACCAATACTAAGTTGTTTTTACTAACTTGGCAGTATAGTAGGTTTTCAGATTAGGGAGTGTGAGACTTATTACTTTGTTCTCTTTCATTAGTGCTTCACTTATCCAAAGTCTCTTCTCATTACATAAGCAATTAAAAAAAAGCAATTAAAGAAAGCATAAGCAATTAGTGATTGGTCTTTCCATGTCCTTAAAGAATGATGATAGAATCTGGATAGAAATTACATTAAATCTATGGATTGGTATGGGTAGTACTGACATTTTCATGTCAGCACCTGACTGCTAATCAGAAGGCTGGTGGTTCAAACCCACCAGTCACTCCTCAGAGGGAAGGTTGGACAATCTACTTCCATAGAGATACGGCCTCGGAAACCCAAGGAGGGGTCTCTATGAATCGGGTCTAACTCGACAGCACATAACAACAACAACATCAATGAGCATGGTGTGTTCTTTCGTTTATGTAAGTCTCATGTTTTCATATAGTAATAGTTGTAGTTTTCTTTGTATAGGTCTTTTGTGATCCTTGTAAGATTTGTTCCTAACTACTTTATCTTTTTGTTGCTATTGTACATGGCATTGTTTTCCTTATTTCCTTTTCAGAATTCTCTTTGTTCATGGAGAGGAATCCAAATAAATTTTGTCTGTTGATCCTCTCTCCTGCTACTTTGCTGAATCTTTCAATTAGTTCCAGTAGTTTTTTTTACTGAGCCTTTTTCTTTTCTTTTTTTTCCCCCTATGTACAGGTTGATATCAAATAGAGATAGTTTTACTTCTTTGCCAATTTGCATACCTTGTATTTCTCTTGCTTGCCCTATTGTCCTGGCTAGGATTTCCAATACAATGGTCAATAGAAGTGAAAATAGAAGGCATCCTTGTCTCATTCCTGTTCACAAGGAGAATGATTTAAATCTCTCTCCATTGAAAATAATGTTGACTTTTTTTTTTTTAATTGTGATTTGGGTGATTTACAGAGCAAATTCACTTTCCATACAGCAGTTCACATACACTTTGTCTCATGACATTGATCACAGTTTACTGCAATGCAACAGCTCCCTCCCAATTCCTCCCCATAGTTACCTCTTCCCAGTGTCCATCCCTCCATACATTCCTGCCCCCTGAGTTGTCTCCCTGTGCATAAGCAACCATTCTTTCTCCCATGATTGTTCTCTCCAAGGAGTGTATCTACTTGAGGTAAATGTTTAACTCATACGCCTGTATTTTGTTTGGCTGGGAACCACAAGTGTGGGTTCAATTCCAGACCTGAAGGGCAGCTAGGGGCCATAGTCT
>NW_006921816.1:3720074-3729991 GCF_000298275.1 Orycteropus afer afer | reverse complement strand
AGCTTGCTAGCTTTTAAGATTCCAATTGCTATTCACCAAAGTAGGAGGTGGAACAATGTTTTGTATAGTATGTTATGCCAATTGAGCTTGATGTCTCCTGTGACTATGGTCCCAAGCCCACAGGTTCAACTACTCTATCCCTCTGGGTAGCTGGCTGTGACCAAGCAGGGACCATAACCTTGTCCCTTGTCAGCTCTATTATACACCTGGGAATTCTGATCATTCACATAAACTTATAGGAACATTGTCTGCCAACCCTATATATGTTCTTGGATACACTCCCAGTTTCATAGACATACCTAATCATTTAGCCTATCCACCCATCTATCCACCCATGTTTGCCTTCACTGAGAACGCAGTACTGTATGTGCAAAAGGGTTCATATTTGTTGTCTGTACCTCCATGTACCTCTCTCTACATCTTTCTCACCCTCAATGCTGCCATATTGGTCACTCACATTTGGTACCGTGCCCTTCTCTTCACCCAAATCAATACTTATCTCTATCTATCTAACAGCATTCTCTCCCTTCCCCTCCCACCCCTGGTAACCAACAAAGAAAATTTCCTTCTATAGATAAAACTTTCTTTAACTTTTCAATAATGGACTAAGACAATATTTGTCCTTTTGTGATTGACTTATTTCACTCAGCATAATGCCTCCAAGTTATTCATGTTATGCGGTGTTTTGCAGATTCTACATTATTTTTTAGCATTGCATAGTATTCCATTGTGTTTATGTACCATAATTTGGTTATCCATTCCTCAGCTGAAGTACACCTAGGTTGTTTCCATCTTTCGGCTATTGTAAATAGTCAACTCTCTTAACTTCCTCACCATTTAGAAGTTCTGTAACTACACAATCTTTTCCCTCTTTTTGTTTGTAGTTGTCCTCACTTGCCAATTGCTATCTCTGGTTCACTGTTTACAATCTTGGAAGCTCATTTTACTTTGGATAAGTCCATAGCTGTGGTTTCTGGGTTATGTTATCTTGTGTATTAATGGTCTGTTGTTATTTGCTATTTTTGGTTCTCTGTTCAAAGGACTCCATTTAGCATATCCTGTAATGTTGGTCTTGTTTTTAAAAATTCCCTTATTATCTGCTTATCTGGAAATCTCCTAATTTCACCCTCATATGTGAGGGACAATTTTGCCAGGTATATAATTCTTGGTTGAAAATTTTTCTCTTTCAGGGTTTTATATATACCATCCCATTGCCTTCTCGCCTGCATGGTTTCTGCTGAGAAATCAGAGCTTATTCTTACTGGCTGTCCTTTGTAGGTAACTTTTTGTTTTTCCTGTGCTGCTTTCAGGATTCTGTCTTTGTCTTTGGTTTTGGTGAGTTTGATGATGATGTGTCTTGGTGATTTTCTTTTGGGGGTCTATCCTGTTTGGGGTTTGTTGGACTTCCTGAATGGATATATTCTCATCTTTCATCATATCAGGGAAGTTCTCCTTCCGCAAATCTTGGACAATTTTCTCAGTGGTTTTGTTTTTTCTTCCTGTTCTGGAATTCCAATGACATGTAAGTTATTCCTTTTGATGGTATCCCACATGAACCTTAGGCTTTCTTCATTTTGTTTTGATTTTTTTTTCTGATTGATCCCTTTCCAAAGAAGTATTCAGGTATTTGTCTTCCATTGCATCAATTCTGTCTTCCATCGCATCAATTTTTCTCTTTTGCCCTTCAAATGTGTTATATATTTCTGACAATTTAGTATTAATCTTCTGGATTTATATCTGTAGATTTAGAATAATTTCTAATTTTTCATTTATTTTGTCATTTTTTTCTTGTATTTTCTTCCAAAATTCTTCTAAGTTTTTTCCTGTGTTTTCTTTGGTCTGTCTCTCAATCCTTTGAAGATACCTAAAGATAATTCTTTTGAATTCCTTATCAGAGAGTTCTAATGCTACTTCTTCCTCAGGGATGTGTTCTGGATCTGTACCCTGCTCCCTTGTTTCTACCACTTTATCCTGCTTCTTTGTGTGGACTGTGAAGGTCTGTTGTTTCCGAGGCATCGTGGCATTGTTGTATTTAGATCTGTTAACTGTTTGTGAAGAGCAGCTAAGGGTGGTTCAGGCTCTTCTTGGTGGTTTTTTATGGTTGGCCCATTGGTGGAGAAGGAGTTAGTGGCTCTCGCTCAGTAAGTGAAGTTGCAGGAGGTGTGGTTGTAGTTGTGTCTTATGGGGACTGTTGTCTCCCACTCAGTTGGACACAAATTACAATTGAATAACCATCAAAAAACTAAAAGCTCATGGACAAAAAGCACACCATGTAATCACACAGGAACAGTAACCAAAAAAAAAGCAAAAATGGAAAAGAAAAAAACAAGAAAACCTGCAATATCTGGGGATAGGGCAGTAAGAAAAAAAAAGGAAGAGAAGGAGAATAATAAATGGAAAAAAAAAGGAAAAATGCAAAAAGAAAAACAAGGAATGATGTTAACCATGAGAAAAAATGGGGAAAAGAGAAAAAGAAAACCTTAAATTTAAAAAAACAAAAAAAAAATTTCAACCAGGGACAGGGTAAAGAAAAAATGCTGAAAACTAGGACCTGGGAGGGGAAGGTGAATAATAATAATAAAAAGGACAAAAGTATTAATAATATTAGTTATTTAAATCAGACAAATATGAACAAAATCACCAGGTAAAAGAAAGCAAAAAAGAAAAATTAAAAAAAAAAAAAAAAGAAAGAAAAAATCAGTGGAGGACAAGGTAGGGCACCCAGGATCCATCTCAGCACACAGACTGTGATGGAGTTCCTGTGGGCCCAGAAGGTAGGTGAAAATGGGGGATGGCCACACCTCCATTCACCAAGTGGGTGTGGGTTATAAGAGTAACAAGTGGCATGTTGTACCTTGTCAGTCTTGCAGATCCCTAGTGTCCTTGGAGTTGCTGGAAAGCAGAACGTGTTCTTAAGCTCCAGAAATCTGTGAGAGTGCTGTCTCTTTTAAATATGCAAAATAGTCAAGCCGCTTTTTAAACCTTCAAAATGGGGGTTCCCTCCGGACCAGCAAAAGTCCACAGCTCAGCCCACCTTTCTCTTCACCTTCTCCACTTGTTCCCCAGTCACCATGCACAGTCCTCCATGCAGACCCTGGGTAGCAGGGTGATTTTTAGGTTAATTCTTAGGTCCTACTGGCACTCTCCAAGCTGTCTGTGCCATCAGGATCATTAAGCAAAGCTGCCAGACCGCAGCTCCATCTATCTCCTTTTTTGGTATTTTCACGCAAATTCTTCTGCTAGTTGGGGTTTAATCCACTTCCATATCCTTCCCTTCAAGTTTCAGGGGTCCAGGATTATCTTCTGTGTCTGTGTTAATTGGTTTCCCTTTTCTTTGTTGAAGAGAGTCTGTGCAGTCTTTCTGCCTAGTCCGCCATCTTGCCGGCCCAAAGCTGTCGATTATTGTGTTTTCATATATATGCTTTTTATTGGGATGAGGAATTTCTCTTTTATTCCTATTTGGCTCAGTGTTTTTATCAGGAAATGGTATTGGATTTTATCAGATGTCTTTTCTACATTAATTGATATGACCATGTGGTTATTTTCTTTTTTTTTATTTATATCATGGATTATGTTGATTTTTTTTCTAATGTTGAACCATCATTTCATATTTGATATGAGTCCTCTTGGTCATATTGTATTATATTTTGATAAAGTATTGGATTCCGTTGGCTATTATTTGTTTGGTTTTTTTTTTTTTGGTGCATCTATAACCATGAGGGATATTATTCTATAATATTCCTTTTTAGAGGAGCTCTGGTGACGTATTACCTAAAGCATTTGACTGCTAACCAGAAGGCTGGTAGTTACAACCCACCAGACACTCCTTGGAAAAAAAGATTGGACAATGTATTTCCATCTTTTACCACCTCGGAAACCCAAGGAGGGGTCACTATGAGTGAGATCTGCTCAATGACAGTGAGGGTTTTTTTTTTTTTTTTTGTGGTATTCTGTTGGCTAGGCTTTTGTTGAAGATTTTTGCATCTATGTTCATGATTTTTTTTTTTTTGTGGTATTCCTTTTTAGTGGTGTCTTTGCCTGGTTTTAGTATCAGGGTTAGGGTTGCTTCATAAAATGAATTTGGGAATCTGCATGTTCCATCTTTTTTATGTTCTAGAGTAGTTTAAGTAGGATTGGTGTCAGCTCTTTTCTGACTATTTGGTAAAATATTCCAATGAAGCCATCTGTACCAGAACTTTTTTTTTTTTTTTTTTCCTGACCTGTTCAATTTATTTTCTTTTCTGATGGGTCTTTTAAAAATTTCTACCTCAGTCTGTATTATTTTAGGTATATAGTATATTTCTAGAAATATATCATTTTCTTCTGTTGTTGTTTTTGTTTGGTGCTGATTCATAGCACCCTATATACAATGGAAGAAAACCCTGGCTAGTACTGCACCACCCTCACAGTTTTTTCTGTGGATGAACCCATTGTTTCAGCCACAATGTCACTCCACCTTGTTGAATGTCTTCTTTTTCACTGACTGTCTACTTCACAAAGCATGATATCCGTCTGTAAGAGCTTGTCCCTTTTGACAACATGAGTTCTCTATGTGAGACAAAATCTGGTCATTCTCACTTCTAAAGAGCATTCTGGCTGCATTTCTTCCAGGATGGATTTGTTTGTTATTCTTGCAGTCCATGGTATTTTCAGTATTCTTAGCTAACACCATAATTTAAAGGCATCAATTCTTCTTCAGTTTTCCATATTCACTTCCCAGTTTTCACATGCTTATGAGGTGATTGAAAATACCATGGCCTGAGCTAAATGTGCCTTAGTCTTCAAAGTGTAATCTTTGCTCTTTAACCATTTAAGCGGTCCCTTCCAGCAGATTTTCCCTTGCAATATGCCATCTTATTTCTTGAATGTTGCTTCCATGGGCTTTGATTGTGGATTCAAGTAAATGAAATCTCTAACAACTTCAATCTTTTCTCCATTTATCATGAGGCTGCTTATTGGTTCAGTGGTGATGATTTTTGTTTTCTTTGGGGTGTAATCCATACTGAATATTGTATTTTATTTTCATCAGTAAATGCTTTAAGTCTTCTTTAGTTTCAGCAAGCAAGATTGTATCATCAGCATATTGCAGGTTGTTATTGAGTATTGCTCCAATCCTGATGCCACATTCTTCTTCATATAGTCCAGGTTCTCAGATCATTTGCTCATCATACAGACAGAATAATATCTCAGCATATAGATTGAACAGCATAGTGAAAGGATACTGTAACACACACCTTTCCAGATTTTAAACTACACAGTATCCCTTTGCTCTGTTCTAATAACAGCTTCTTGATCTATCTACAGGTTCCTCATGAGTATAATTAAGTTTTCTGAAATTTTCATACTTCACAATGTTATTCATCATTTGTTAGGATCCACACAGTCAAATGCCTTTGCATAGTTAACAAAGCACAGATAAACTTCTTTCAGGTAATCTTTGCTTTCAGTAAAGATCCATCTGATATCAGCAGTAATATCTGTCATTTCTTGTCTTTTTCAGAATCTGTCTTGAATTTCTGATAGTTCCTGGTCTATGTATTACTGAAATAGTTTTTGAATTATCTTCAGTAAAATTTTACTTGGATGTGATAATAATGATATTATTTTATTTCTATATTCTATTATATCACTTTTCTTTGAAATAGATACAAATATGGACTTCTTCTTTGATTGGTCAGGTATCTGTCTTCCAAATTTCTTTATATACATGAGTGAGTTCATTAATTTGTTGAAATATCTTAATGGGTATTCTGTTAATTCATGGAGCCTTATTTTTCACCAGTTCCTTCAATGAAGTTTGGACTTCTTCCTTCAGTTCCATTGGTTCATGATCCTATGCTACCTCATGAAATAGTTGAGCATTGACCAATTCTTTTTGGTCAATGCTCTGTGTATTCCTTCCATATTCTTTTGATGCTTCCTGCATTGTTCAGTATTTTGCCCATAGACTCCTTCAATATTCCAACTTCAAGTTTGATTTTTTTTTTTTTCCATTCTTTTAGCTTGAGAAATGCCAAGTGTCTTTTTCTCTTTTGTTTTTCTAAATCCAGGTCTTTGGACATTTCATTACAATGCTTTACTTTGTCTTCTGCAGCCACCCTTTGAAATCTTCTTTTCAGTTCTTTTATTTCATCATGTCTTCCGTTTGCTTATTCTTTGAGTGTATCCCCCCTGAATTGAGAGAATATCTGAATAATAGATTAGACACATTGAATACCAACAAGCAAAGAGCAGAAGAGTTGTGGGATGACATTAAGAACATCATATACGAAGAAAACATAAGGTCATTAAACAGCCTGGAAAGGAAAAAAAGACCAAAATAGTTGTCAGAAGAGACTCTGGACCCACTTTTCCTGCATTTTCAAATTTGTTGGAATACAGTTCTTCATAACATCCTGATATTATTGCTTTTATTTTCCTTAGTTCTGTTATGACATTACCTATTTCTGTTCTTATTTGTGTTATTTCCATCTTCTTCTTTTCCTTTGTTAAATTTTCCAGTGGTTTGTTGATTTTATTAACCTTTTTTTTAAAGAACCAAGTTCTAGTCTTGTTGATTCTTTCTGTTGATTTTCTGTTTCATTTATTTCTGTTCAAGGACCCCGGGTGGCTCAGTGCCTAAGATATTTGACTGCTAACCAGAAGTTTGGTGGTTCAAAACCACCAGCCATTCCACAGAAGAAAGAAGGAACACTCTACTTCTGCAAAGATTTATGGCCTTGGAAATCCAATTGGGGTCTCTCACTCACTGCCATCAAGTTGGATCCAACTCATAGTGACCTCTCCTTGGGCTTCTGAAGCAGTATCACTACATAAGTAGATTGCCAAATCTTCCTTTCAAGGAGTGGCTGGTGGGCCTGAACCTCCAGGCTTCTGGTTAGCAGTCAAATGCCTTAGGCTCTAAGCTACAGAGCTCCCTTGGGGTTGCTATGAGTTGGAATTGCCTTGATGGCAGTGGGTTTGGTTTTAGTGGGTTTATTTCTACTCAGATCTTTATTATTTCTTTTCTTCTGTAAGACTGTAGACCTTTTATTTTCTTTTTCCTAGTTTTGCTGTCTTTCTTATTTCTGAAGATGTTGTAGTAAGGTGTTGATCTTGGCTCTTTCTCTTTTTTGATGTGTGTATATATTGCTAAAAATTGCCCTCTGTGCACTGCTTTTGCTGGGTCCCAAAGATTTGGTTTATTGTGCCTTTATTCTTGTTTGATTTAGGGAATTTTTTAATTTCATTTTTTTACTTCTTCTATTATCCAGTAGTTTTAAATGAGGGGGTTATTCAGTTTTCTGTGTTTGATTTATTTTCCTTGATCTTCCTATTTTTGATTTCTAATTTCATAGCATTGTGATCTGAGAAGATGCTTTGCAATATTTCCATGTTTTCATATTTATTCAGGCTTGCTCTGTGGCCTAATATATGGTCTCTTCCAGAGAAAGTTCCATGTGTGCTGGAAAACAATGCATATTATGCTATTGTTGGGTGACGTGTTCTGTATATGTCTATGAGATCAAGTTTGTTGATTGTAAGTTTTAGTTCTGTGTCTTTATCAAGTTACTTTCTGTTGCTGTGTTGTTATTAGGGGCTGTCAAGTCATCTCTGACTCATAGTGACCCTATGGACAGCAGAATGAAACACTGTCAGTCCCTCACCAGCTCCACGATCCCTGATATACTTGAGCCCATCACGGCAGTCACTGTGTCAGTCCATCTTGTTGAGGGCTTTCCTCTCCTTTGTCAACCCTCCACCTTACCAAGCATGACATCCTTCTCCAGGGAATGGTACCTTCTGATAACATGACCAAAATAGGTGACACAAAGTCTGGTCATTCTCACTTCCAAGGAGCATTCTGGCTGTACTTCCTCCAAGACAGATTTATGAGTTCTTTTAGCAGTCTATGGTACTTTCAACATTCTTCTCCAGCACCACATGTCAAAGGCATCAATTCTTCTTGGGTCTTTTGTATTCATTGTCCAGCTCTCACATGCATATGAGGCGATTGAAAATATCATGGGTTGTGTCAGGTGCACCTTAGTCCTCAAAGTGACATCTTTGTTCCACATTTCTTGAAAGAGGTACTTTTCAGCTAACTAGCCCAGTGTCCTGTTGTCCTGACTGCTGCTTCCATTGCCATTGATTGTAGAACCAAGCAATGTGAAATCTTTGACAACTTTAATCTTTTCTCCATTCATTGTGATGTGGCTTACAGGTCCAGTTGTGAGAATTTTTGTTTTCTTTATATTGAGATATAATCCAAATTGTAGATTGTAGTCTTCGATATTCATCAGTAAGTGCTTCAAAACATCCTCACTTTCAGTGAGCAAAGTTGTGTTGTCAGCATATCTCAGGTTGTTGATGAGCCTTCCTCCAATCCTGATGCCATGTTCTTCTTCATATAGTCCAGGTTTTTGATTATTTGCTCAGCATATAGATTGAATAATTATGGTGAAAAGATACAACCCTGATGCACTCTCTTCTTGACTTTAAACCATGGAGTATTCCCTTGCTCTGTTTGAAAAACAGCCTCCTAGTTTATATGTACAGGTTCCTCATAAGTACAATTAAGTGTCCTGGAATTCCCATTCTTCTCAATGTTATCCATAATTTGTTTTTATCCACACAATTGAGTGATTTTGCACAGTCAATAAGACAGAAGTAAACATATTTCTGGTATCCTTTGCTTTCAGATGAGATCCATATGACATCAGCAATGATATTCCTTATTCCACATCCTCTTCTGAATCCAGCTTGCATTTCTGGAAGCTCCCAGTCAATATACTGCTACGATTATTTTTGAATTATCTCCAGTAAGATTTTATTTGCATGCAATATTAGTGATATTGTTTGATAATTTCCACATTCTGTGGGATCACCTCTCTTTGGAATGGGTACAAATATGGATCTCTTCCCATCAGTTGGCAAGGTAGCTGTCTTCCAAATCTCTTGGTATAGCCGAGTAAGTTCCTCCAGTGAGGTATCCATTTGTTGAAATGTCTCAATGGGCATTCTGTCAATTCTTAGAGCCTTGTTCTTCACCAATTGCTTCAGTGCAGCTTCAACTTCTTCCTTCAATAGCATTGGCTCTTCATCATATGCTACCTCCTGAAATAGATGAAGATCGGCCAGTTCTTTTTGGTACAGTGACTCTGAGTATTTCTTCCATCTTTTGATGCTTCCTCCATCATTCAATATTGTGTCCCTCGCTTTACCTGGACGCCTGGCTGCTGCTCTGCTCTCTCATCCCCTCTGGAGTTAATTTCTAGTTGTTCTATTCTTCATTGAAAATGGTGTATTAAATTCCCTACCCTAATATTACTGTGGAGAGGTCTTTTTCTCTTTGCAGTTCTGTTGATGCTTTCTTGATGAATTTTGGGGCTCATTCATTGGGTGTAGGGATATTCATTATGACTATGTCCTCTTTTCTGATTGATCCTGTAATCACTATATAATTATATAGTGTCCTTCTTTGCCACTTATGATAGTTTTTGTCTTAAAGTGATTTTGATAGAAAATTAATATTGCCACTTTTGCAATTTTTCTTTTTTTTTTTTTAAATAAATAAAGCATTGTTATTCCACTCTTACATTCCTCATAGACTTTTATTATTATTATTATTATTATTAGGATTTGGGTGAAGATTTACAGAGTAAATTGACTTTTCATACAGCAGTTCACATATACTTTGTCTCATGTCATTGACAAAAATTTACAATGCAGCAGCTCCCCTCCCACTTCCTCCTCATAGTTACCTCCTCCCAGTGTCCATCCCTTCATACCCTTCTGCACCCTGAGCTATCTCCCTGTGCATAAGCAGCCCTTCCTTCTCCCATGATTGTTCTCTCCGGGGCGTGTGCCTACTTGAGGTAAATGTTTAACTCACATGCCTGTACTTTGTTTGGCTGGAAACCACAGTTGTGGGTTCA
>NW_006921816.1:3703458-3712419 GCF_000298275.1 Orycteropus afer afer | reverse complement strand
TTTTGGTATTTTCACGCAAATTCTTCTGCTAGTTGGGGTTTAGTCCAAATCTGCATCCTTTCCTTCAAGGCTCAGTGGTCCAAGATTATCTTCTGTATCTGTGTTAATTGGTTTCCCTTTTCTTTGTTGAAGAGGGTCTGTGCAATCCTTCTGCCTAGTCCGCCATCTTGCCCCGCCTCCACAATTTTTCTTTTTGACATTTGATTAATATACTTTTCCAACCACTAATTTTTATTGATTTATATTTGTCTTTGTGTATAAGGTGTGTCTATTGTAGGCAACATATTGACGGGTCATATTTTTTTAGCCATTCTGCAACTCCTTGTTTCTTGATTAGTGCATTAAGTCCTTTGCATTCAGTGTATTAATCCACAATTTTGAATGTATTGCTGTCATTTTGTTATGTTTCTTTTGTGTGATGTTGCTGATTTCTTTGTTCTATATAATTTTCTGTGCTAAGTTCATTTTCTTTCTTTCTTCTTCTTCTTTTTTTATCATTTCCTTTTTCTTTTGTGTTGTTGTTGTTATTAGATGTTGTAGTTGTATCTGACTCATAGTGACCCTATGTATAACAGAGAAAAATCTTCTGGTCCTGTACCAGCCTCACAATCATTGCTATGCCTGAGTCCATCATTGTAGCCACTGTGTCAATCCATCTTGTCTGAAGGCCTTTCTCTTCTTCATTGACCCTCCTCTTTACCAAGTATGATATCCTTCTCCAGGGAATGGTACCTTCTGAAAACATGACAAAAGTAGGTGACCAATGTAGGTCTGGCCATTCTCACTTCACTTCTTCACTTCTTCACTGCACTTCTTCCAGGACAGATTTGTTAGTTTTTTTAGCAGTCCATGGTACTCTCAGTACTCTTCACCAGCACCACAACTCAAAAGCATCAACTCTTCTTCATAGTCCACCTCTCACATGCATGTGAAGTGATTGAAAATATCATGGCTTGGGTTAGGTGCATCAAAGTCTTCAAGGAGACATCTTTGCTCCTCAGCACTTGAAAGACATCTTTTGCAGCACCTTTCTCAATGCAACACATCATCTGGCATTTTGAGTGCTGCTTCCATTGGTGTTAATTTTAGAACCAAGTAATATGAGGTCTTTGACAACTTCAATCTTTTTTCCATTTATCGTGATACTGCTTATTGGTCCACTTGTGAGGATTTTTGTTTTCTTTATATTGAAGTGTAAGCCGTACTGCAGACTGTAGTCTTTAATCTTCATCAGCAAGTGCTTCAATTCATCCTCACTTCCAGCAAGAAAAATTGTGTTGTCTGTGAATCTCAGATTGTTAATGAGCCTTCCTCCAATCCGGATGCCATGTTGTTTTTCAAGTAGTTCAGCTTCTCAGATTATTTTCTCAGCATACAGATTGAATAAGTATGGTGAAAGGATACAATCCTGATGCACTCCCTTCGTGATCCATACCTTACATTACATTATATTATACTATATTATATTATTTTGGTTTTCTAACTCCAGGTCTTTGGACATTTCATTATAAAAATTAACTTTGTCTGCTCAAGCTGCTGTTAGAAATCTTCTGTTCAATTCTTTTATGTTGTGATTCCTTCCATTTGCTTTTGCTACTCTCTGCTCAAGGGCAAGTTTCAGAGTTTCTTCTGACATCCAGTTTGGTCTTTTATTCCTTTCCTGTGTTCTTAATGACCTTTTCCTTTCTTCATGGATGATGTTTTTGATGTCATCCCACAATTCCTCTGGTTTTGGGTCATTGGTGTTCAATGCATCAAATCTACTCTTCAGATGGTCTCTAAATTCAGAAGGGATATAATCAAGATCATATTTTGCTCTCATGGACTTGTTTTAATTGTCTTCAACTTCAACTTGAACTTGCATATGAGCAAGTTGATGGTCTGTTCCACAATCAGCTCCTGGCCTTGTTTTGCCTGAAGATATTGAGCTTCTCCATCACCTCCCGCCACAGGTGTAGTCAGCTTGATTCCAGTGAACTCCATCTAGTGAAGTCCATGTGTATAGCCACCATTTTTTTTTGTTGAGAAAATGTATTTGCAATGAATAGCTCATGTTGTTGTTGTTATGTGTCCTTGAGTCAGACCCAACTCACAGCAACCCCTCCTTGGATTTCCAAGGCAGTATCCCTGTGGAAGTAAGTTGTCCATCCTTCCTTCTGAGGAGTGGCTTGTGGGTACTACGCTACCAAGCCCCTTGAATAAGCCATAGATCTTGCAAAATTCTATTCTGTGACCTCCACTGTTATGTCTATCACCAAGGCCATATTTTTCACCTACCAGTGATTCTTCCAAAAGTTTCCAACTTTTGCATTCTAATCAACACCGATAATCAACACATCTTGATTACATGTTTTTCTCAGTTTCAGACTGCAGAAGTTGATAAAAATATTCAGTTTTCTCATCTTTGTCTTTGGTGGTTGGTGTGTAAATTTTATTTATTTATTTATTTATTTGTGTTTTAGGTCCAAATTTACAGAGCAGAGTTTCTTTTATGTTCAACATTTCATGTACATTTCGTTTCACTCCCCAATTACCATCCCCAACCCTAACCCACTCTCCTCCCCTCCGTTCCAAGTACCTCCTCTACCCTTACTTCCCTCATTGTTATGCACTCCCATGTGTCATGCATTTTCTCCATGCTAATGTTGTCCCTCTGGTGTCCTGTGGTTGATTGCTCCAAGAAATGCATCTCCATAGAATATGTTGATATGTCACCCTGGGTTGAGTTGTCTACATGTATGTCTTGTTTATTGTTGGGCTGAGAGCCAGCCCCTGGGAGTGAGTTTTATTCCAGGTCTAATGTGTATCCCAGGACCATAGTATTGGGGTCCCACAAGACTGGTGTATAAATTTGTATAATAGTAGTATTAATGGATCTTCCTTGAAGGGGTATGGGTATTATCCTATCACTAACAGTGTTGTATGTCAGAATAGATCTTGAAACATTCTTTGTGATGATGCCACAACATTCCTCTTCAATTTGTCATTCCTGGCATAATAGATCATATGGTAGTCTGGTACAAAATAGCCCAAACCAGTAGATTTCAGCTCACTAATGCCTAGGATATTGATCTTTATGTGTTCCATTTCAGTTTTGACAACTTCCAATTTTCCTAAATTCATACTTCATACATTCTATGTTCTGATTGTTAAGGATGTTTCCAGCTGTTTCTTCTCATTTTGAGTAGTGCCACATCAGCGAATGGAGGTCCCAAAAACATCACTCTATCCAAATCATTAATATCGGCTCTACTCTGAGGAAGCAGCTCTTCCCCAATCATATCTTGAGTGACCTCTGACCTGAGGAGCTCATCTTCTGGCACTTTTTCAGACAAAGTTTTGGAGCTATTCATAAGGTTTTTCAGTAATATATCAGACAGTATCTCACTGCTATTCATAAGGTTTTCACTGGCTAATTCTTTGAGAAGTGGGTGGCCTCTTTCTTCTTCCTAGTCTGTCTTAGTATGGAAGCTTTGCTGAAACCTGTCCACCATGGGTAACCCTGCTGGCATTTGAAACACCAATGGCACAGCCACCAGCCTCACAGCAACATGCAAGCTACCACAGTATGGCAAACTGACAGAGAAGTTCATGTTCCTTAGCTGTTGCAAACTGCCACCGTCTCTCTTCCTGGTCTCCCTTAGCTGTTGTTTTGTTGTTGTTATTATGTGCCGTCGAGTCAGACCTGACTCATAGCGACCCTCCTTGGGTTTCCAAGAAAGTATCACTACGGAAGTAGATTGCCCAACCTTCCTTCCGAGGAGTGGTTGGTGGGTTTGAACCACCAGCCTTCTAATTAGCAGTCAAGTGCCTTAGGCACTACACTACTAGAACTTCTAGGTGTTGTTTTAGTATGTGCTAAATATTTCTGCCTTTCCTCTCCTTTTTTTTTTTTTTTAATAATAGTGCCTTAGACATTTGACTGCTCACCAGAAGGCTGGAAGTTCAAACCCACCAGTCACTCCTCGGAAGGAAGGTTAACCAATCTACTTCCATAGAGATACCACCTCAGAAATCCAAGGAGGGTTTGCTATGAGTCAGGGCTGACTCGATGGCAGTGAGTTTGGTTTTGGTTTATAATGATTTGAGTGAAAGTTTACAGGGAAAATTCATCTTCTATACAACAGTTCTCATTCACTTTGTCTCATGACGTTGACTGTAATCTCCCACATTGCAACAGCTCTTCTCCCACTTCTTCCCTATAGCCACCTCTTCCCTGTGTCCTTCCCTCCTATGCAATCCTACACCCTGAGGTGTCTTCCTGCGCTTACACAGCCCTTCTATTCTCCCATGATTGATCTCTCCAAGAGATCAATTTACCTAATGTAAATGTTCAGCTCACATGCTTGTCTTTTGTTTGACTGGATGCCACAGGAGTGGGTTCAATTCCAGAATGGCAGCTAGGAGCCATAGTCTCAGATGTTCCACCAGGTTCTATGAGACCAGCAAACCTGGGCCTTTTTTTTAATGATTTTGCGTTTTGTTCCACATTGTTTTCCCACTCTATCGAGAATGTTCTACATAGATCCCCCTCCGAGTAGTTGACAGTGGTAGCCAGGCACCATCTAGTTCTTTTGGTCTCATAGTCATATAGGCTGAGGATCTCATGGCTTATCAGTCCCCTGTACTAATTGTTTCCATGCATCTCTTGTTTTCTTCATTCTTCTTTGCTCTGGATAAGGAGAGACCAATCATTGCATCTAGATAGCTGCTTGCAAACTTTTGAAATCCCAGTTGCTACTTGGCAAAGTGGGGTGTTGGAGCAATGTTTTTGCATAGTATGTTATGCCAATTGAGCTTGATGGCCCCTGCAACCATAATCCTGACCCCAAAGGTCCAACTATTTGCTTCCTCCAGGTGTGGTCAAGAAGTGACTACAACCTTGTCCCTGTTGTCAGCTCTATTACATACCTGGAAATTCTTACAGAACATAAAAATACACTTGTAGAAACATTATCTGCCAACCTTATACATGGGCCATGGTCATAACTTATCTAATCATTCATCCTGTCTACCCATCTATCCACCCATAGATCAATATTTGCTGTCACTAACAATATAGTACTATATGTGCAAAAGGGTTCATCTTTGTTGTCTGTACCTCCATGCACCTCTCTCTGTCTTCCTTTTTCTTAATGTTACTGTATTGATCACTCACATTTAGTACATTGCCTTTCTCTTCACCCTGATTTGGTGATTTATACTTGTCTCTATCTATCTAGCAGTGTTTCCTACCCTCCCCTCTCACCCCTTGTAACTAAAAAAGAAAATTTCCTTTCATATATAAACTTTTCCTTGACTTTTTATAATAATGAACTAATACAATGTTTGTCCTTCTGTGATTGACTTATTTCACTCAATACAGTATTCTCCAAGTTCATCCATGTTATGCAGTGTTTTGTAGATTCTACATTATTCTTTAGGGTTGCATAGTATTCCATTATGTGTATGTACCAAAATTTGGTTATCCATTCTTCAGTTGATGGGCACCTAGGTTGTTTCCATCATTTTGCTGTTGTAAATAGTGCTGTGATGAACATGGGTGTGCATATATCTGCTCTTGTCCTGGCTCTCACTTCTTTAGGATATATACATAGCAATGGAATGGCTAGGTCAAATGGTATTTCTAATTCCAACTTTTTAAGGAATCTCTATACTGCTTTCCACAGTGGTTGTATCATTTGACAGTCCCACTAGCAGTGTATGAGAGTCACAATCTCTTCACATCCTTGCCAGCATTTGTAATTTTCTGTCTTGTTGAACATTGCTAGTAGTGCTGGGGCAAGATGGTATCTCATTGTTGTTTTGATTTGCATCTCTTTGACAGCTAATGATTGTGAACTTTTCTTCATATATTTGCTGTCTAAATATCCTCTTTGGTAAAGTGTCTCTTCATATCTTCTGCCCATTTATTTGTCTTTTTTGTTCTTGGGGGTTGGAGTTTTATACAAATTTTAGAGATAAGTCCCCTGTTAGATATGTTGTTGCCAAATATTTTCTCCTAACCTGTAGGTTCTCTTTTCACTCTTTTGGAGACGTCTTTGGAAGCACATAAATATTGAATTTTTAGAAAGTCTCGTTTATCTTCTGCTGTTTGTGCATTTTGAATTATGCTTGATAGCCTATTTATGGGAACTCTGGTAGCATAGTGCCTAAGGCACTTGACTGCTAACCAGAAGGCTGGCGGTTCAAACCCACCAGCCACTCCTAGGAAGGAAGGTTGGGCAATCCTACTTCCGTAGCGATACTGCCTCGGAAACCCAAGGAGGGGTCGCTATGAGTCGGGGCCAACTCGACGGCATATAACAACAACAACAACAACAACAAAAACAACAAGCCTATTTATGCCATAAATTAAACCAAAAAAACAAACTCACTGCCATCAAGTTGGATCTGACTCACAGCAACCCCTCCTTGAGTTTCTGAGGTGGTATCACAATGGGAGTAGATTGCCCAACCTTCCTTTTGAGGAGTGGCTGGTGGGATTAAACCCACAACCTTCTGGTTAGCAGTCAAATGGTTTAGGCACTATGTCACCAGAACTCCTATATCATATACTAGGGCCTCTAAATTTGCCCCTAGTTTTTCCATGAGGAATTTTATAGTTTCATGTTTTACATTCAAGTCTTTGATCCATCTGGAATTATTTTTTTGTATGGTGTGCGGTATAGATCTTATTTCATTTTTGTGCAAATGGATATCTAGTTTTGCCAGCACTGTTTGTTAAACAGACAATCTCTTCCCCATTTATTGGATATCAGCCCTTTGTCAAGGATCAGCTGACCACAGGCCAATGGATCTATTTCTGGTTTCTCAATTCTATTCCATTGGTCTATGTGTCTGTCATTGTACCAATATCAGACAGTTTTGACTACTGTTTCTGTATAGTAGGTTTTTTTTTTTTTTTTTTTTTACAACACAAAGACCCAGGGAAAAGTGTGGGTGGGAATTAAATCCAGAGGCATATCTACTATGACTGGTATGGCATCTGCCCTAGGGGGGCGCCACTGAGCAGTTTCTGTTAATTAACCTTCAGAGTTCCCATTGCTAGCTGTGATAGATCATTCAGCAAGTTGAAACTGTTGTTGTTGTTGTTATTTGCTGTCAAGTCAGACCCGACTCATAGCGACCCCTCCTTAGGTTTCCGAAGCAGTATCACTACAGAAGTAGATTACCCCATCTTCCTTCTGAGGAGTGGCTGGTGGGTTTGAACCACCAGCCTTCTGGTTAGCATTCAAGTGCCTTAAGCATTACGCTACCAGAGTTCCCAAGTTAAAACTAGTACTTTCATATTTGAAAGTCTCTGTGGTCAAGGTAGACTGTCTGATCTTGCTCTGCTGAGTATAGAAAAAGAAGAAACTGAAAAAAAAATGACTTTGAACACATCATAGACCAATTTTCATCAGTGAAAGTATGGAAGGTGTACTTGAAATTTTCAGGTAGTGCTATAATGTGTTAAGTAAAAGATTAATGAGCTTGACTTGTATTTTTGAGCTGATATTAGGGTAAAGGTATCTAAAAGGTGGGGTATCAGATATTTGGACAGGGGCACAGTTTCAGTGTTAGGTTTTCAGTAGATAGACTTCTGATTAAAACTGCAACTATTTGGAAGCAACAGACAAAAATACATTTTAATGAATGTGACTTATTCTATGCAAATGGAAAAAAGCAGGTATCTGTCATTCCTGTTAACAACTATCATTCATTTTTACATAAGAGAAGAGACAGAGATGTGCCATGTTTACCCGTGCTTGGGGCTGTTCTTGGCTAAACTGGGCCTTTCCTCAGTACATTTTGCTTACCACCACATTTTAACAAATAGACATGCCACTTTCAATTGTAGTTCCTGTTTATTCATGTGCCACTTATGATTTCCATTTAGGATTTTTCATGCTCTATGAGTTTAGAAGTAAATGACATGTTTGAGTGCTCTACTCCCTCAAATAAAAATATTTCCCTAAAAAATGCATTACTGGTAAATAAGCTTGTGAATCTCAGTTCATTTTTATCACACATATTTACATATGACAATATTTGGTAGTAGAACATCTTAAAGAAAATTTAAATGAGGTTAACTTGAGTAACTATGGTGTGGATTTTCTTCCTAGCATTTGTGTGTGTGTGGCTGTGTGTGTGCAATAAATAAGTCAGTGAATATATCCAAGATTTATGAAGTCTTGGTAAAAATAAAATAATAAAAGCTTGTTTACAGGTCCAGAGACTGATGGTCCAATGTTTGAGTTTGAGTCTTGAAGACTCAATGCATTGTTGTTATTGTTAGGTGCCATTGAATCAGCTCTGACTCATAACAACCCTAGGTACAACAGAATAAAACATTACCTGGTCTGCACTATTTTCATTATTCTTGCTATACTTGAGCCCATTATTACAGCCACTGTGTCAATCCATCTTGTTGAGGATCTTCTCCTTTTTTATTGACCTTCAACTTTACCCAGTGTGATATCCTTCTGGAGCTGTATAGTAGGTTTTGAGATCTGGGAGTGTGATACCTCCTATTTTGTTCTTTTTCTTCAATAGTGCTTTGCTTATCCCAGGTCTTTATCCTTTCCATATAAATTAGTGATTGTTTTTTCCATATCCTTAAAGAATGTTGATAGGCTCTGGATTGGGATTACATTGAATATATAGATTGCTTTGGGAAGAATTGACATTTTCACTATGTTCAATATTCCTATCCATGAGCATGGTTGTTGTTGTGGTTGTTAAGTGCCGTCGAGTCGTTTCCAACTCATAGCGACCCCATGCACAGCAGAATGAAACACTGCCTGATCCCGCGCCAGCCCACAATCCCTGCTATACTTGAGCCCATCACCGCAGCCACCGTATCAATCCATCTCCTTGAAGGCCTCCCCCTCTTTTGTCGACCCTCCACCCTACCAAGCATGACATCCTTCTCCAGGGAATGGTCCCTTCTTACAACATGACCAAAATAGGTGAGAC
>NW_006921816.1:3679046-3698968 GCF_000298275.1 Orycteropus afer afer | reverse complement strand
ACTGAGTCTCTTGGGTTTTCTAGGTATAGGATCATATCATCAGCAAATAGGGATAGTTTGACTTCTTCCTTACCAATTTGGATGCCTTTAATTTCCCTTTCTTGCCTTATTGCCCTGGCTAGGACTTCCAATACAATGTTCAATAGAGATGGTGATAGAGGATGTCCTTTTCTGTTTTCTGTTCACAAAGGGGAATGATTTCAGCCTCTCTCCATTAAGAATAATGTTGACTGTTGGTTTTGCATAGATGTCTTTTATTATGTTAAGGAATATCCCTTCTGTTCCTATTTTGCTGTGAGTTTCAATTAGGAATGCCTATTGGATTTTATCAAATGCATTTTCTGCATCAATTGATATGATCATGTGGTTCTTTTCCTTTGTTTTACTTATGTGGTGGATGATGTTGATTGTTTATCTAATGTTGAACCATCCTTGCATATCTGTTATGAACCCCAACTGGTCATCATGTATTATTTTTTTGATATGTCTTTGGAGTCTATTGGCTAGGATTTTGTTGAAGATTTTTGCGTGTATATTCATGAGGGATATTGGTCTGTACTTTTCCTTTTTAGTGATATTTTTGCCTGGTTTTGGTATCAAAGTTATTCTTGCTTCATAAAATTAAGTTGGGAGGATTCCATCCTTTTCTATGTTTTGGAATAGTTTGAGTATGATTGGTGTCAGCTCTTCTCTGAATGTTTTGTGGGACACTCTGGTGAAATCATCTGGGCCAGGACTTTTTTTTTTGGTTGGTAATTTTTTTTATGACCTGTTCAATTTCTTATTTTGTTATAGGTCTGCTCAACTTTTCCACCTCAGTCTGTGTTAGTTTAAGTAAGTGGTGTGTGTCTAGAAATCTGTCCATTTATTCTAGATTTTCAAATTTGTTGGAGTACAGTTCTCGGTAGTATCCTGACATCTTTTTTTATTTCAGTTGGCTCTCTTGTGATATTGCCCAATTTTTTTTTTCATGTTACTTGTATTCTCTCTCTCTTTTCCTTTGTTGAATTTGCCAGTGGTTTGTCAATTTTATTAATCTTTTCAAAAAAACAATTTATAGTCTTGTTGATTTTTTCTATTTTCTTTCTATTTTCTGTTTCATTGATTTCTGCTTGAATCTTTATTATTTCCTTACTTCTGGTGACTGTACGCTTTTCTTGCTCTTCTTTTTCTAATTGTTGGAAATGTTGGTTTAAAGTGGTGATTTTGGCCCTTTCTTCTTTTTTGCTGTGTAGATTTCTTGCTATAAATTGGCCTCTGATCACTGCTTTTGTTGTGTCCCAAAGATTTTGGTATGCTGTGTTTTCATTCTCGTTTGATTCAAGGAATTTTTGAATTTCATTTTTTATTTCTTCTCTTACCCAGTCATTCTTAAGGAGTGTATTGTTCAGGCTGTTTCCCTTGATCTTCCTATTGTTAATTTTTAATTTTATAGCATTGTGATCTGAGATGATGCTTTGCAGTATTTCCATGTTTTTAAAATTATTAAACCTTGCTTTATGGCCTAATATATGGTCCATCATGGAGAATGTTCTGTGTGCACCGGAGAAGAATGTATATTGTGCTGTTGTTGGGTGGAGTGCTCTGTCTACAAGGTCAAGTGAGTGGATTGTATTGTTTAGTTCTTCTGCATCTTTTTTGAGTTTCTTTCCAATTGTTCTATCTTTCATTGAAAGTGATGCATTAAAGTCTCCTACTATGACTGTGGAGTCATCTTTTCATTTTGTTCATCTTTTCAATTCTGTTAAAATCTGATTTATGTATTTTGGGGCTCTTTCATTGGGTCCATGACATTTATTATAGTTAGATCTTCTTGTTTGATTGATCCTTTCATCATTATACAATGTCCTTCCTTTTTTTGTATGATGGTTTTGTCTTAAAGTCAATTTGATCAAAAATTAATATCACCATTCCTGCTCTCTTCTGGTTGGCATTTGCTTAATACAGATTTCTCCTTCCTTTAATTTTTAGTATATTTTTGTCTTTGTCTCTAAGTTGTGTCTCTTGTAGAGAGCATGTTGATTTTTTTTTTTTTTAATCCAGTCTCCAACTCTACATCTCTTGAGTAGTGCATTTAATACATTTACATTCAGTGTAATTACTGACAAGTATGAATTTGTTGCTCTCATTTCGATATGTGTTTTTCCATGGTGTTCCTGGTTTTTTTGTACCATATTGTTTTCTGTGCTCAGCCCATTATGTTTACGAATTGTGTCATCATTTCCTTTTTTGCTATTGTTTTAGTATTTGCTAAATATTTGTGCTCTTCCTATTTTTATTGTGATGTGAAGGTTTATAATTTTTCTTTGAGATTACCCTGTGATTTATAATTTCCTCCCCAAGTTTAAAACAGTCTATTCTTTCTTGCAATTCTCTTGGCTTCCTCACTATTTAGAAGTTCAGTAACTACACTATTTTTTCCCTCTTTTTGTTTGTAGTTGTCCTCATTTGCCAATTGATGTCTCTGGTTTCCTGTTTACAATCTTGTAAGCTTACTTTGCATAATTCCATAACTTTATTGGTTTCTGGGTTATGTCAGGATGTGTATTAATGGTCAGGTATGATTTGCTGTTATTGGTTCTCTGTTTAAAGTATCTCTTAATACTTTGAACTTAATACTGCTCAGAGAAGTATCTCTTCTCTGTTCTTACTACCTCTTGCAAGGGTAGTCTGATTTTAACAAGTTCCCTTAATTTCTGTTTATCTGGAATTCTCCTAATTCCACCATCATATTTGAGGGACAATTTTGCTGGGTATATAATTTTTGGTTGGAAATTTTTCTATTTTGTATATACCATCCCATTGCCTTCTCTCCTGCATAGTTTCTGCTGAGAAATCAGAGCTTGGTCTTATTGGTTGCCCTTTGTGGGCAACTTTTCATTTTTTTCATGCTGCTTTCAGGATTCTATCTTTGTCTTTAGTTTTGGTAGGTTTGATGTTGATATGTCTTGGTGATTTTCTTTTGGAGTCTTATATGTTTGGGGTTAGTTGGACTTCCTGAATGGATATATTCTTATCTTTCATCATATCAAGGAAGTTCTCTTCCAACAAACTTTGGATAGGTTTCTCATTTGTTTCATTCTTTTGATGGTATCTAATATGAACTTTCTTTCTTAGGGTTTCTTCATTTTGTTTTGACCTTTTTTCTGATTGATCCCTTTCCAAGAAGCATAGTGGCTAAGACACTTGACTGCTAACCAGAAGGCTGGCGGTTCAAACCCACCAGCCACTCCTCGGAAGGAAGGTTGGGCAATCCTACTTCCGTAGTGATACTGCCTCGGAAACCCAAGGAGGGGTCGCTATGAGTCAGGGCTGACTCGACGGCACATAACAACAACAACAACAACAACTCTGGTATTTGTCTTCAAGCTCCTTAATTCTGTCTTCCATTGATTTTATTCTACTCCTTAGCCCTTTCAATGTATTAACTATTTCTCAAAATTTAGTTTTAATCTTCTTGATTTCTATCTGTAGATTTTAAATCATTTCTAATTTTTCATTTATTTTGTCTTTTTGTTCTTGTATTTTCTTCTGAAATTGTTCAAGGGTTTTGTCTGTGTTTTCCTTAATTTTGTCAGTGTTTTCTTTGATCTGTCTCTCAATCCTTTGAAGATACCTAAATATAATTCTTTTGAATTCCTTATCAGGGAGTTCAAATGCTGCTTCTTCATCAGAGATGTGTTCTTTGTCTCTATCCTGCTCCCTTGTTTCTACTGCTATTTCTTGCTTCTTTAGTGGACTGTGATGATCTTTTGTCCTCAAGACATTGTGCCTTTGTTGTATTTATATTTAATTGGTGATTGTATGTTGGAGAGATTCATCAAAGATGTTTGCTTTGTTTTCTTTTTTTGGGGGAAGGGGAGATATATCTGAGTATGCAAGGTGCTGTGCCCCTCTATTCACTATTTGGCAGCACTTATACACTCACTACCTGTCTCCTGGTGGGTGTGATAGAGAATGAGAGTGGCTGCACACGTCTCTGTTAATTATCCAGTCCTCAGTGTCCAGAATGTCCTTGATGTGTTCTGGCAAATGGGACTTATTTTTAGGTCCATGGAATCTGAGAGAATGCTCTCACTTTAAATACCCAAAATGGTCAAACAGCTTGTAAACATTCAAAATGGCTGCACCCTCCAGATAGCCAAAAGTCCACAGCTCAGCCTATGTTCCTCTTTGCTGCTTCCCATTTTATTCACCAGCCACCAATGCAGTCCTCTGTGCAGCCCCTGTCTAGGAGGGCTGATTTTTAGGTTAATTCTTAGGTACTAATACCATTTGGCAATATCCAAACTGTCCATCCCATCAGGATTGCCAACAGTCCACAGCTCTGTATGTCTCCCTTTTCAGTGTTTTCATGCAAGTTCTTCTGCTAGTTAGAGTTTAGTACACTTCTCTTTTCTTCTTTTCAAGCTCAAGGCTTCAGAATTTTCTTCTGTGTCTGTGTTAATTAGTTCCTCTTTTCTTTGTTGAAGAGGGTCTGAGTAGTTTGTCTGCCTATTCTGCCATCTTCCCAAGGTCCCTTTCCTCTGTTTTATGGTGATGAGGAGATTTATTAATTATCCTTGAGGTTATCCTGTGATTTATTTTCTTCCCAAGTTTGAAATAATCTATTCTATTTAAAAATTTTATTGAATTACTCTCCATTTGGAATTTCTGTACTTACACTATATATTCCCTTTTTGCTTTGTAGCTGTCCTCATTTACAAAGTTATGTCACTTGTTCCCTGTTTAAAGACTTGTAAGTTTGTTTTAGTTTGATATTTCTCTGTCAGAGTTGGTTTCTGGGTTGTGTTGTTGTTATGTGTGTAATCACCCTTTGTTTTCTCCTGTTGTTGGTTTTCTGTCCAAAGAACACTCTATAGCATCCCTCAAAAGTTTAGTCTGAGTTTTTATAAATCCTCTTAATTTCTGTTTATCTGGAAATGTCTTAATTTCACCATCATATTTGGTGGATGATTTTGTATATAGGGGTATATAGGTTTTGGTTGGCAATTTTTTTCTTACATAGTTTTATACATGTCATGCCTTTGCATTCTCATCTATATGTTTTCTGGTGCAAAGTCAGAGTTTATGGATTGCCCTTTGCACGTAACTTTTAATTTTCTCCCTGCTGCTTTCAGTATTCTTTCTTTGTTTTCGGTTTTGGAAAGTTTAATTATGTGTCTTGGTGGTTTTCTTTTTGGGTCTATCCTGTTTGAAATTTGTTGAACTTCTTGAATGCATATCTTTTCATCTTTTATCATATTAGGGAATTTCTCTTGCAACAAATCTTCAATGATTTTCTCAGTTGTTTTATTGTCTCCTCCAATCCTGGAATTTCACTAACACATAACTTATTCCTCTTGATTATGTCTCACATAATTATTAGGCTTTTCTCTTCTTATTTATTTATTTATTTGTTGTTCTTTTTTTCTGATTATTCTCTTAACAAATAAGTATTGAAAGATTTTTCTTCAGTCTCACTAACTCTATCTTTCATTGATTTGATTCTACTCCTTTGCCCTTTCAAACTGTTATCTATTTCTTAACTTATATTATTAATCATCTGGGTTTGTACTTGCTGTTTTTCTAAATTTTCTTTTATTTTGCCAATTTGTTCTTATATTGTTTTCCTAAATTCTTCTTGAATTTTGTTTTCCTTAATATCATCAGTGCTTTCCTTGGTTTTGTCATTGTATTCTTTGTATTCTTTGATCTGTCTTTCAAACTGTTGAAAGTTTGCAAATATTGTTTTTTTTTTTTTTTTAAATTACGATTTGGGTGAAGATTTACAGAGTAAATTCACTTTTCATACAGCAGTTCACTATACTTTTTTTTTTTTTTTTTTTTTTAATTCCTTATCAGGTGGTTCCAATGTCATTTCTTCCTCAGAGAGACTTTCTGTCTCTTTCTGTTTCTCTGTTTGTATTGCTTCTTTGTATGAACTGGAATTTTCTGTTTTCTCCAAGACATAAAGATGTGGTTACATTTTACTTAATTGGTTATTGCATTTTGGTGTGATTAACCCAAATAGAGTTTTTTTTGTTTATGTGTGCTTTATTTTGTTCTGATATATCTGAGAGAAGAGGCTGGTGTGATGGTTTGTTTGCTAGTTTGGAAACACTTAGATACTCACCACCTGTCTCCTGGTGGGTGTGATAGAGGATGGGAATGTGTGCACAGATCTCTGTTAGTTGTTCATATAAAGCAATTTAGGGCAGATTGTGCTGGTATTGGCCATTTTCTCTCATTGATTAGTTGGTATAAAAACAAGTGGTGGACCTTGCTCAGTGGGTAGGGTTGCTGGAGGTGCAGATGTGACTGGGTCATGCCAGCACAGTTACTGTCTGGTTACCAGACACCAGTGGTTACCCATGCAGTCCTTGGCAAGTTGAGCTAATTTTCAGATTGCTATTCAAATCAGAAAATTGGTTGCCAATATTAAAATGATTGCATTGTCAGGCCAGTTGATAGTCCACAGTTCCATTTGTCACTTTATTCATTGTTTCATTCAGTTTCTTCTACTAGTTTGTATTTAATCCACTGTATACTTCCCTTTGAAGCACAACATTCCAGGACTATCCTCTGAATCTGTTTCAACTGGTTTTCTGTTTCTTTCTTGTAGAAGGTCTATGTAGCTTGTCTGCCTATTCTGGCATCTTACCAAAAATCCTTTCATTTAATTTCTTGCCTATTGCTTCCATGGGTATTGATTGTGGATCCAAATAAAAGGAAATCTGTGACAACTGCCATCTCTTCTCCCATTTACCATGCTGTTACTTTATTGGTCCAGTTGGGAGGATTTTTGTTTTCTTTATGTTGAGGTGTAATCCATTCTGAAGACTGTAGTCCTTGACCTTCATTAGTAAGTTCTTCAACTCTTCTTTACTTTAAGTAAGTATAGTTGTATAATATGTATATTGCAGATTGTTAATGAATCTTCTTCCAATCCTGATGTCATATTCTTCTTCATATAGTCCAGCTTCTTGGATTATTTGCTCAACATACAGATTGAATAAATATGGTGAAAACATCCAATGCTGATATACATATTTCATGATTTTAAATCACACAGTATGCCCTTGTTCTGTTCAAATGACTACCTCTTGTTCTGTGTGGAAGTTCCTCATGAGCAAAATTAAATTTTTTGCATTGCTATTCTTTGCAATATTAGCTGTAAATTGTTATGATTCCTTAAGTAGAATGTCTTTGCATAGTCAACAAAACACAAATAAATGTCTGTTGTTCTCTGCTTTCAGCCACAGTCCAACATCAGCAATGATATCCCTCATTTCACATACTCTTCTGAATCTGTCTTGAATTTCTGGAAGTACTGCTGCCACTGCTTTTGTGTGTATCTTCCCCCAAAATTTACTTGAAAGTGATATTAATAATATTGATGGATAATTTCCTCATTCTTTTGCATCACCTTTGTTTGGAATGGGAACAAATATGGGTCTCTTCCAGTTCATTGGGCAGGACACTGTTTCAAATATTCTTGGCACTGACTAGTAAGTGTGTACAGCATTGCATTCATTTGTTGAATCATTTCAATTAGTATTCTGTCAGTTCCTGGAACTTTGTTTATCAGCAATCCATTCAGTGCAACTTGGATTTCTTCCTTCAGTATCATTGGTTCTTGATCATATTCTACTTCCTATAATTGTTGAATGTTGACCAACTCTTTTGGGCATAGTGATTCTGCATATTCTGTCCATCTTGTTTTGATGCTTCCGGTGTCACTTAATGTTTTGCCTATAGAATCATTTAATATTGCAGTTTGAGGGTCTTCCAACCTGTGGGGCTCATCTTATATTCATAAGGTTTTCACTGGCTTTTTTTTTTTTTTTTTTTAATAGATTAAAATGTCTTTCTTCTTAGTCTGTCTTGGAGATTAAAATGTCTTGGAGATTAAAATGTCTTTCTTCTTAGTCTGTCTTGGAGATCTGCTGAAACCTGCCCACCATGGCTGACCCTGTTGGAATTTGAAGTACCTGTGGCATAGCTTCCAGAATCATAGCAATATGTAAGCCATCAGACAATGACTAAATGACAGATGAGTGGTGGCAAAAAGGGTAGCCTCATGTACAAACTATAGATATCTTATGCATATAAATAAAAATTTTAAACAAAATATCAGAAAATAGAATTCAGCATTTCACAATACTAGTAATACAATTTGATCATTGTAGAAAAATAAGGATGAGACAATATTTAGAAGCTTATTAATGCAATATGCTGTATTAATGTAACATGATCATCTTTGTAGATATTGGAAAGAAATTTGAAAAATTCAATCAATTTTAGAGGAATAGGAATAATCAGTTATAAAATAGGGGTTGATTAAAGAATATTTATTAAAGTTTTATGTGTGTCTGTGTATAACTCAGTCTAAAGCTAATGTTATACTTAATGAGAAAACACTGGAAGAGTTCCTAATAAAGTTAGGGGAAACACAGGACATTAGTTATCTTTACTGTTATTTAACATTGTAGTGATGTGTGGTAGTTATGTTTGTGTGTCAACTTGGCTGGGCCTGGTTGAGTGCCTGGGCAACTGGTGGTAGCTATTCCTCATGATGAAACAGGCAATCAACTCCATGGTGGGATCTAACACAAGCAGCTGAATAGCTGCTTTGAGTATGTGGTCTGCTTTCCATATATAAACAGCATCTTTGGGAAAAGTCTCTAGCTTATGGCACGCTTATAGCCACATCGTTGTTCAGCAGCCTGCCATGCTCTACCAACCTTGGGACTTTCAATGGGCTTAAATTAATGACCTGCCATGTGATTTGGTAACATTGGGACTGTACCTTTTTACTTGTCAACCTTGGGCTTGTCAGTCTTATCAGCCAGTAGCTGTCTGAGTGAAGAAACGCTTCTAGCTCCAGTGGGCCAGGAGCAGGAGGCAGAACTGAAGCCCAAAGTTGAGGGGCTTACACCAAGCCCCTAGAGCCTGGCACTTTGCACTTGGACTTACAGTTTCCAGACTGTAAGAGAATAAACTCCTGTTTGTTAAGGCCATCTCATTTGTGGTATATTCCTGTCAGAGCAGCACTAGGTAAACACGACATGAAGTTACAAGCTAACAAATTTAGACAAGAAAAAGATTGTTGTTGTTGTTGTTGTTATGTGCCGTCGAGTCGCCCCGACTCATAGCGACCCCTCCTTGGGTTTCCGAGGCAGTATCACTACGGAAGTAGGATTGCCCAACCTTCCTTCCGAGGAGTGGCTGGTGGGTTTGAACCGCCAGCTCTGTGGTTAGCAGGCAAGTGTCTTAGCCACTATGCTACCAGAGCTCCCAGAAAAAGATTAGAATTATAAAATTTAGATGAGGTAAATTAATACTATTTTAATAAAAAATAAATGTCTAATTGGAAAATGTAAGATTATTTACTGAAAATCAATTAAAGTCATAAGAGAAATAAATAAAGTAGGGAATATTAAAGTTAATATTCATAAATCAATTGCTTTCGTATATATAAAATCCACCAAAGAGAAGATATAATTAATCAGATAATCACATATACAACACCAGCAAAAGAGGATATCTGGTAATTTACTAAGTATTTCTGGCACCATAATGGTTAAAGCACCACTGATAACCAGGAAGTCAGCAGTTGGAAACTCCCATTCACTCTACAGGAGAAAGTGAAAGGCAGTCTGCTTCCATGAAACTTTATAGCCTTGGGAACCTTATAGGGCAATTCTACTTTGTCCTACAGGGTCACTATGAGTCAGAATCAACTTGACAGCAGTAGGTTTAGCAACTTGGGAAAGAAATATGCAAAACTTATTTAGGAAAAGCATCTAAAGCATTCCTGTATTTCACAAATATTTTATTAAACAAATGGAAATGCATATGTTCCTGGTTAAGACTCAACAGTATAAAGATTTTCATTCTCCCTAAGTTAACTGAGCATAATATAAAAACAAACTTTTTTTCAGAATATACACAGGTTATTCTAAATTATATATATATATATATATATATATATATATATATAGACAAAGAGCCTGAAAGAAAACTAGTCATAACAGACATTAAAATACAGCATTATATTATGTCTCAATTATAAAATAAGGGTACATGAAAACATAAATCAACAAAAAAGAATAGGAAATCTAATAATAGACAAAATGAACAAAAGTTTAGTATATAATAAAGGCTGCATTTCAAATCAGTGGGGAAAAGATGGACTTTTAAATGAATGGTATTGGGATATGGAACAATGCAAAATTTAGTTAGCTCATATAACACAGAAAGATAATGCCAAATATAAAACAATTTAAATTCAAAAATTAAAAAGAAAGCAAAAAAAAAAAAAAAAAAGAATGGTATAAATTAAGAAGAAAATTTTGACAAAATCTTTATAACCTTAGGATAGGAATGGTCTTTTAAACATGTAAACATAAGTCAAATTCTAAAACTCATAAAAGGTTGACAAAGTTTGAAAATCTTCTGCAAAACAATAATACCCAAGGTATTGTTAGTTGTTGTCAAGAAACAAATAGCAAAGTAAAAAAAAAAAAAAAAATGCAACTCATGACACAGAAAAAGAACTAGTATTCTTAATATATAAAGTGTTATTAATATTATTTTAAGAAAAAAATAGACATCCCCATAAAATAATGGATCAAAGATATGAACAGACTCCTCATCATAAAAGAAATGAAAATAAATAATGTTATGTAAGAGATGCTCAACTTTATTAATAATAATACAATGAAAATGATCACTTGTTGGATAACAATTGTCATCTCTAAGATTTGTAAAATCTTGAAAATTTTATCTTCAAATGTTGCTTTGGGCATAATTGTGAGAAAAATGTACTATGCTATGTTGTTGTTTTTGTTATTTGCTGTCGAGTTGGCCCCGACTCATAGCGACCCCTCCTTGGGTTTCGGAGGCAGTATCTCTACGGAAGTAGGATTGCCCAACCTTCCTTCCGAGGAGTGGCTGGTGGGTTTGAACCGCCAGCCTTCTGGTTAGCAGTCAAGTGCCTTAGGCACTATGCTACCAGAGCTCCTATATGCTATACTATGCTATACTGGTACACAAAGACATACAAGTAAGGATATTCATTATATTATTGTTTGTAAATGGAAATATTAATGGCTATCAATATGATAATGGCTCAGTAAATTGTTTTAAGTCCATATACTTCAAGTGAATTTTTATATGTAATCTATAATTAAAATAGGAGCTCTGGTTGCATAGTGCCTAAAGCACTTGACTGCTAACCAGAAGGCTGGTGGTTCAAACTCACCAGCCACTCCTCGGAAGGAAGATGGGGCAATCTACGTCTGTAGTGATTCTGCCTTGGAGACCCAAGGAGGGGTCTCTATGAGTCGGGTCCGATTTGATGCCACATAACAATAACAACAACATAATTAAAATAATTAATATATTTGTAGAGTTCAGTGACATTAATTATGCATATCATACTATGAAGCCATCATCACAATCCTTTTCTAAAATTTTTCATCATCCTCAACTCTTCTGTGATCCATGGGACATATATCACCCACCAATATTTTCAGCCTCTTGATAACAGTGGATTTATATATAACCAAAATCCAAACACACTGCCATCAAGTCAACTCTGACCCACAGTGACCCCTATTTTGTTCCCAAGGCTGTAAATATTTATGGAAGTGGGCTGCCTCCTCTTTCTTCCATGGAGTGGCTGCTGGGTCTGAACCACCCACTTTCTGGCTAGCAGCCAGATGTCTTAATCACTGTATCACCAGAGCTCCATATATATATGTATATTGTGGTATATATATATATATATATATATAGAGAGAGAGAGAGAGAGAGAGAGAGAGAGAGAGACAACTCCACGGCACATAACAACAACAACAATAGTTGTTGTTGTTATGTGCCGTGGAGTTGTCTCCAACTCATAGTGACCCCTCCTTGGGTTTCTGAGGCAGTATCTTCACAGAAGTAGATTGCCCAATCTTCCCTCCAAGGAGTGGCTAGTGGGTTTGAACCACCAGCCTCTGGTTAGCAGTCAAATGCCTTAGGCACTATGCCACCAGAGCTCCTGGGTACCTCCTAGGTACCTCCTGGGTGATTTTTCTGTTAATAATAATATGATTTTGATCACTTGGTTAGGTAACTGTTGTCTTCAGTGGCCAAAATCCACTGCTTCCCTGATCACTATCTTCCTTAATTCTCAGATTCTCTGATTGGTTCACAATTGTGTTCTGCCTTCTGTGCTTAATTGATTACCCACACACATTGTCCACTCACCAAGGCTCAGAAAACAACTACTATTTCATAGTTTTCTATGAACTTGTATCTCTTTCAGACATAATTTCAGGATCCATCTCAGCATTCGAGTCACATGCTTCCCAGAAAATCTCCTGCTTTAGTGACTATGCTACTATGGCCTGGCCATTTCTCCTTCAACTCTTCCAATAGGTGATCTTTGCTCCAAATTTCCCTGTTGGGTTGGTTAAGACTTTGTCATATTTGTATTGCCCACTGAAGCTCCCCTTGCTCAATCTACTTCCTTCCCACTCTCTTTTCCTATAAAATACCCCTATCAACCTCTGGATCTCTTAATTCCATTTCAAAATAGTCTCCTGAGAGATCCAATTAACATAAAAAACACCAACCATGTTGGGATGCAGAAAAGGCAGGATAATTTTTGTTTTGTTTTATTTTGTTTTAGCTTTGTCAAATAACTTCACATTCTAACCTGAGAGTCTTCTCTGGCCAAGTCAGGATATATTGGCAAATTTGTTAAAAAAAAACTCCAGGATTTTGTATCCAGACTGAGGAATTAAGCTATCTTTAGTCAGCACAAAGTTGACCAAGTTAGAAATATGGGTAAAGTATGATTACAACTTAATGAGCTAGGAGTAGTGACAGCTAGAGACTGATTTAGTCACAGCAAATATAAGTTTCAGTAAATAGTAAAGAAAGTTAAAAAGTTCTAAAAGCACAATAAAATGAAATTCCTAAGCACAGGGATAAATCTTAAGATGCCCCTGGACAGGAATATGTCTAAGGATGGCTTTAAGGGATGAAGGTCAAGATAATAATTTATGTTCATATTAATGTCTTTGAATCATCAACAAAATTTCAATTAATTGATTTCGTCTTTAAGTAGATAGAAAAGCACAAAGTATATTTAAGCAAGGCTTTTTTCCCCCCTCTCTAAAATGTTAAAAACCATGATGGTTACACTAATGGATATATTATGAATGGAATATGAATTTATTATGTATTTATTCAAACTTATTAAGAATACATAATAAGTAATAAGAATACATAATAAGTAAAACATTACTGTAACCACATCTTCTTTTAAATCACATCTTAAAATGTGTATCTTCTACTTTGTGGTGAGACAATCATTATGAAATCTAACAGTGTCAAGATTGGTGAATATACCTTGGTGGTCTACATGATATAAAATCTGTAATCAAACATTATTTTTTACATTTGTTTCTATGGACAGAAAAAAACTGTTTTCTTGGATAAGTGAAAGAATGTCTGGATGAAAGTCACTGAGCATGCCGCTCTGATATTTGAGCAAATTATTTGGTCTTGGGAAGAAAACTGCTAATTTAGCATTGGGCTCTTATTACAACATTATTTACCTAGCTATTAAGTATGTTTATAATATGCATGCCTCATGGTAAGTTCAGAAATTAAGCCACTAGTTTTCACAAGCTTTGTGAGTAGGGTTTTGTGAATACTCAGTAATTTTTAATGTAATTTATCATTAAATGAAAGTATTTTTAAAAACTTCACAGAATTGATATATACAAAGGCCCCAATTTAACAAAAACTCTAACCTGGTGGCACACTGGTTAAATGTTCAACCGCTAAATGAAAAGTCAGTGGTTTGAACCCACCATCTACTCCATGGGATATAGAAGTCTGCTTCCGTAAAGAATACAACCTTGAAAACCATATGTGGCAGTTCTGCTCTGTCACTGTGAGTCAGATTAACTCAACGGCACAAAACAATAGGCATCATGTACAGAAAATGTCTGTGTATGTGTGAAAAATGATCTTGTTTAATGAGATGCTTTCACTGCATATACGTTGTTACACTAAAGCAGACAACCAAAAACCAAACCAAAAAGAGCTCAAGTAACACAGCGCCTAAGGTATCTGACTGCTCACAGAGGCTAAAAATTATAGTTTCACTTATATCAACAAAAATTTAATTTCTTCTTTCCTTCTCTCAAACTTTGTGGTAGAAACTTGGGATACAAAGATGAATAAAACCTCATTCGTCTTCTCAAGCAACCTATACGTTAATTAACAGAGAAGATAGATATGTAAATACATTATTAAATGTGACATAAATTGGAATTACAGAAATATAATGTAGAAGCAGAAGGGAGAGGAGTTACTCTGTTGAGGTGGTAGGGAAGAGAGGATAATGGAAGTGCTGCTGGGAAGATTTACAGAAGATGTCTCAGTAGGCTGTTAGCGAATGAATAGGTACTTGCCAGGTGAATAAATGTGGAACACATTCTAAGCTAAGTGCTTCAAAGCACAGATGTGGGGGGAATAAAAAACATGGCACATACTGTCACTATGGCTAGATAATAAGTTGAAAAGGATGCAGCTGTGGGGAAACCTGGAGCCCTGGGGAGGGGAGACAATATGCAGGAACTTGAATGGAATGCTAAGAAGTGAAGGTGTGGAACTGAATTTTTAAAAAATCAATATTCATATGATGAAGAGGGAGCTCTGTGGCCTAGTGCCTAAGGCATTTGACTGCTAACCAGAGGGTCGGTGGTTCAAACTCACCAGCTTCTCTGCAGAAGGAAGTTAGGGCAATCTACTTCCATAAAGATTTATGTCCTCGGAAACCTATTGGGGGTTGCTATGAGTCAGAATTGACTCAATGGCAGTGACTTTGGTTTTTTTGTTTTATTAGAAAGTATAAAGAGCTCTGGTGTTACAATAGTTAAGGCAGTTGGCTGCTAACCAAAAGTCAGTGATTTGTATCCACCAGCTGCTCAACAGAAGAAAGATGAAGCAGTCTGCTTCCATAAAGATTCACAGCCTTAGAAACCCAATGGGTGTCACTATGAGGTGGACTCAACTTGATGGCAGTGAGTTTTTTTTTTTTTTTGCATTAGAAATTATGACTAATATCCTTTTTTCCCACCCCCAATCTTTGTTAATTTGATGGGTAAAATGTTTCAATTTATATTCTTCTAATTAGAAACATAAGGAGCTCTGGTGCCTAACGCTTTTGACTGCTAACCAGAAGGTTTGTGGTTCAAACCCATCAGCCACTCTGAAGAAGGTAGATTGGGCAATCTACTTCCGTAAAGATTTACCACGTTGGAAACCCAGTGGGGGTTGCTATGAGTCAGAATTGACTCAATGGCAGTGAGTTTTTTTTTTTTTTTTTATTAGAAATATTATTGAACTTTAAGTATAAAAAGAGAAATGTTTTAAGTTGCACACATTTTCTACTTTAAGAATTTCCTCTACCCTATTTGCTCATTTTTGCATCAACTTTTAGTATTTCTTTACAATTCTTTCTGGAGTTTCTTTATACACCAATAATTTAATGCTGAGTGCCTGAAAATATGTTGCTTATTGTTACTTGATCTTTGTTTTTATGCAGAAATATTTAAAGATTTATGTAATTAAATCTATTGTTCTTTCTTTGTATCTTTCATTGTTTAAGAAGTTTCACCTGCCCCCAAACTTAATATTCAGGTCAAATTTCTTTTTTTTCTTTTTTTTTTTGTGCTAGTTACAGAGTTTTAACCAAAGAAGTAACATGATCAAATTTACACTTTAGAAAGATAACACTGGCAAGAATATGAATAATATGTTTTTAATATGTACTTGTACTCATCTTCCCCCAACTTTCCTCAGTTTCTCTGTATACATTACAAATGGCTAAGCAATTAATTCAGCAATTCAAGTTCTAGCAAAGCATTTTATTACCTCACATCATTTCATCAACTTTGCTTCACACAGATTATAACTATGAGCTACTTTTCCCTTGTGACAGGCTTTTCCTCATTTCATACAGACTCTTGATGTTCAGGAGTCAGTGTGACTTTAGTCCTTTCTCACTTATGTATGTACGTTAGCAAATGTTTGAAGCATTACTTGTCAAATGTTTTGAATACATGATAAGATGCAGGTGTTTCCTGATACCAGCTATCTATTTAACAAGGCCTTTTGGGGAACACCTCCCAGATATACCACCGTTTGTTATTTTCAAGGCTGTCGGTTTATTGTCTATGCTCCTAAAGATACATTCCGCCAGCCAGTTAGGAATCAAGTGTTTTTTTTGTGCCTACAGGGTGCAACATACAAGTGATTGCCAGTTGCTTTTTTTCCACAGTAAAGTCTCTAGAAAAGGAGAAACACTTCACAGTTGACAAGGATTGATAGAACCGAAAAAAGTTGAAAATACTCATTAGCAATATGGCACAGTTAAATCTAAGAAGCTTGAAAATAAAGGTATACAATAATTAGAATGGTAAGAGTTTGTCTTGCTTTCTTTGGACATGTTATCAGGAAAGACCAATCATTAGAAAAGGACATCATGTTTGGTAGAGGGTTGGCAAAAATGAGAAAAAATCTAAATGAAATATGTTGAAACAATACCTTCAACAACGGGCTCAAACGTATCGAAGAGCATAGAGATAGTGTGGGATTGGACAAAATTTTGTTCTGTTATATGTGATGAGGTCACCATGAGTTGGATCTGTCTCAATGGCAACTAACAACAACCTAAGCAAAGCATATTGAAACTTCCAAGCACATTTTCCTTTTCTTCCAAGAACACCTCAACCATCTTACGTGAAATTTATCATTTAAAGCTAAAGAAGAATAGTTGTAGAGGACTCAGGAGTAATAAAATTATTTGAACTCACTTCCGCTTTTAAAGTGAGCAACCTCGTCTTTAGTTTACCATTTTTTTAAATTATCTTTCTTTCATCAGCTAGCAAGTCCTCTTCTATATTTCCTCCCATATTTAATTAACATGGCCCCAGCAGCAATATTCTTCCCTTGAACACTCCCTAGAAGGCCTCCTTTTTGTCTCGCTTCTGCTCCCTTCCCCTCTAACTACCTTTCCTCTGGTTTCTAACAGTTCAAGTCCTTGCTTATAATTGAGAGTCTTCTCATGTTGCCAACATTCTTCATTGACTGTCCCTCTACAAATATTTTTTTAACAAATTCTACAAATACTGTTTTGTTTTGGTTTTTAATCAAGCAATTCCATTGCTTAAGAATTTGAAATAATCCTCCACAGATTTTCAAATCAGATGTAGCATTAATGAAAAACTGTTGTGATTTTATAAAACTTTTTTTGGATTCCAAGCATTATTTCTAACCTCACATGGATATTACATTAGGATAGCACATGTACTTTAGCTAGTGTTACTTTATGCATAAATATACCTGAAAATAGAAAACATAAAACTCTCAAAAATAAAGCACTCAAAGCTGTGTTTTGTGTCTATATTTGTAGACACAATTTGTATAAAATCCTGTGAAAATTGTTAGACATAGATAAAGAGAAGAAATATATATTAGAATATATATCTACACAGGAAACCTGGTGGCTTAGTATCTAAAGCATTTGACTTCTAACCAGAAGGCTGGAGTTTCAAATTCACCAGCCACTTCTTGGAAGAAAGACTGGGCAATTTACTTCTGTGGAGATATCACCTCGGAAACTCAAGGAGGGGTCGCTATGAGTCAGACCCGACTCGACAGCAGTGAACTTTTTTTTTTTTTAACTATCTTTACCTATCTATCTATCCATACTGACCACTGATTAAAAAAAAACAAACAAACAAACAAAAAAAAAACAAAGATGTAAAGACCAAGTAGTCATGACATATCCTCGAACTTCCCCATGTTCCCAATGTTTTTCAACTATACATACCCATGCTCAATGCACAAACTTACTTTGATAAAAGAATACATATCTAAATGATAAGATATCTTTTGAGATACTTCTTAAAGTTATATTTTTAGTTATTTAAACTTAGAATTCCACCACCTGTCTGCCAGATTGTTGTATTGTGGTAGTGTACATGTTATTGTGATGCTGGTATTTCAAATAACAGCAGAGTCATCCACGGTGGACAGGTTTTATCACTGGAGATTCCAGACTACGGCAGACTAGGATGAAGGACCTGGTGGTAGTTTATTTGTGAAAAAACAGACTAGCTGGTGAAAAACTTATGGAGAGCTGTGGCATATTGTCTGATACAATGGAAGATGACTCCCTCAGATTGGAAGGCTCCCAAAAAATGATGGGAGTAGGCTGTCACCTCAAAGTAGAATTGACCTTAATTGTATAGATGGGACTTTAAGTCCTTTATTTACTGATGTATCATGATTCAAAATGATGAGAAACTGCTGCAAATATTCTTCAGTAATGGCAACATGGAATGTATGAAGTATGAATTAACAAAAATTAGAAGGACTCAAAAAAATAGAATGCTTGAAGATTGATATCCTAGGCATTAAAGAGCTGAAATGGTCATGTATTTGACATTTGGAACCATACAATCATATGATTTACTATGCTGAAAGTGAAGAGGACTTGAAGCACTTATTAATGAAGATCAAAGATGAGTTTTCAGTATGGATTATACCTCAACATAAAGAAGACAAAAATGTTCACAAATAGGCTAGTAGGCAACATCATGATAAACAGAAAATACTGAAGTTTTCAAGGATTTCATTTTCTTGTATCAACAGCAAATGACCATGGAAGCAGCAGTCAAGATATCAAACAACATATTGCTTTGGGCAAATTTGCTGCAAAAAAACCTCTTTAAAATCTTAAACAAGCAAAAGTGTCACTTCTTGAGAACTAAAGTGAACCTGACTCAAGCCATGATATTTTCTACTGCCTTACATGCACTTGAATTGAAGTGAAATGAATTGAAGTTAAAACTGTACAATGAAATAGGAAGACTGAAGTAGAAATAATGCATTTGAATTAGGGTATTGGTGAAGAATATTGAATATACTATGGCCAGAAGAATAAACAAATCTGTTTTGGAAGAAGTATACCCAGAAAGCTCCTTAAAAGCAAGGATGGCAAGACTTTGTCTTGCTTTTTTGAACATGGCATCAGGAGGGACTAATCCCTGGAGAAGGACATCATGCTAGGTAAAGTAGAGGGTTAGATTGACAACAGTGGCTCAGACAGAGCAACAATTGTGGTGATGGCACAAGATGGGGCAATGTTTCATTCTGTGATACATGGTGTTGTTATGAATTAAAACCTACTGGATGGCACTTAACAATAACAAACTTAGAGTTTGGAGTGAAAAGCAATGTCAGTCTGCATTTTCTGGTGTGTAGAATAAATACATTTTAGTTTTAAAATGCACAGTCATTCACAAATAACTTTTTCCTGGTCAGCAAGACCTGGACAGAGAAATGTTTTGATATCTCCTATCATTGTTATCCAGAAGGAAGGTTGAGCAATCTACTTCTGTAGTGATACTGCCTCAGAAACCCAAGGAGGGGTCGCTATGAATTGGATCTGATTCGATGGCACATAACAACAACAACAACAACATCATTGTTATCAGCCAGTCTGCCAGCTTGGAATGCAATATAGACACAGCTCTTACATTTGTCCAATTAAGTGCAGCCATGCATTGCATAACATCTGTTCAGGCAATGTCCAACAACATGTAAGTCCATGGTCCTAACACCATATAGACTATTGTATTAAACATTTGAGGCACATACAATGGTTTATAATAACAAATGGGTGCTACTTTGTACTGCACATCAAATCATTATTTTTATAATTACTATATTATGTTAAAGATGTTTTAGTGTAGTTTTTGGGGTTTTCTTAATACATAGAAAGGTACACTATATACTATATAGTAGTACAAACATTGTTGTTGTTGTTGTTAAGTGCCGTCAAGTCGTTTCCGACTCATAGC
>NW_006921816.1:3670547-3674446 GCF_000298275.1 Orycteropus afer afer | reverse complement strand
AACAAGGGAACGTGTTCAGTGCAGATCAGTGAGTAAGCACAAGCCCGCCTTGTTTCAGTGCCTATGCTTAAACTGCCCCCTGGCTGAACACTCCTCATTAGACTAGCTCATGTTAGATATGAACCATACCTAACTTCTCTCACTTACATACAACTTAAAAACAGTTTTAGGAATGGAACTTTTCATTATCATAAGGACTGCCTGTATATAATATGGTGTTCACACAATGTCAAAATTACATAACATCCTATTTCACAGAATGTATCATGTATGTTAAGCAGTCAATGACTGTACTTGAATACCATGCACCATGATTTCAGGAACTTTAGTATATCCCTCTTGAAACTTAATTTGAGCTTTAGGAACTTACACTTGCAAAAATAATATTTAATATCTAAAATTTAATATTCTTTTAATATTGAAAATAAAATTGGAATTTCAGTCATCTACCAATATTATACTTTTTTTCATTTTATCATTTTTGGAGATGGATATTGCAGATTTGCAATATGTTTTATTACTGGAAAGAATTTGATGATCCCTGGTGACAGTGGCATCCCTTACTGTGTGGTTCAACTCTTTTTAAGTTTCTATTCTCAGTCATTATACTTAATTACCCTGCCACAGTGACTAGGCCTAACTAATCTTCTATCAGATGCCACATGGTCAAGGCCATTCCTTCATGTATCCATTCATTATTTCAACAAATATCTATTGAGTGCTTATTAAGTATGTGATATGTGTTTGCTGTCTTATTTAAGAATATTCCGTTCTACTATGGAACATAAAAGAAACAGGTGAAGAGGGAAGATAGATGAAACTAACTGTAGAAATAAGTAAGAAAGTAAGAATTGTTAGACATAGATAAAAGAAGTTTATTCACTTTAAAAAAAGATGTAAGAATCAAGTAGTCACAAAATATACCTGAGCTTTTCAATGTTCTCCAACCATCTAATATTTGGGAGCTCTGGTGGTGTAGTAGCATAGTGCCTGAGGCACTTGATTGCTAACCAGAAGGCTGGTGGTTCAAACCCACCAGCCACTCCTTGGAAGGAAGGTTGGACAATCTACTTCCATAGAGATACCACCCCAGAAAACCAAGGAGGGGTCGCTATGAGTTGGGGCCAACTTGACACCATATAACAAGAACAACAGTGGTGCAGTGCCTAAGACATTTGACTGTTAACCAGAGGCTGGCAGTTCAAACACCAGCCACTCCTTGGAAGAAGATTGGACAAGTAGTATGGTGAAAATATAGAATCCTGACCCACACCTTTCCTGACTTTAAACCATTCACTAGCCCCTTTTGCTGTTTGAAGGACCACCTCCTGGTCTGTTTGCAAGTTGGTCATAAACAGAATTAAGTGTTCTGAAATACTCATTCTTTCCAATGTTAACCATAATTTGTTAGGATCCACACAGTCAATTGCCTTTGCATAGTCAATAAAACCCAGGTAAACAACTTTCTGGTATTCTTTGCTTTCAGTGAAGATCCATCTGACATCAACAATGATGTCCCTTGTTCCATGTCCTCTTCTGAATCTGGCATGAATTTTTGGTAGTTCCTTGTCAATGTACTGCTGCAACGGTTTGTGAATTATGATGAGCAAAATTTTACTTGCATACAGTATTAGTGATATTTTTTAGTAATCCCCCATTCTATTGACCACCTTTCTTTGGAATGAGCATAAAAATGGATCTCCTCCAGTTGGTTGGCCAAGTAGCTATTTTGCTAATTCCTTGGCATAAACGAGCGAGTGCCTCCAGTGCTCCATTTGAAACACTTCAATGGGTATTCCATCAATTCCTGGAGCCTTATGTTTTGCAATTCTTTATGTGCAGCTTGAATGACTTTCTTTAACACCATCAGGTCTTGTTCATATGCTACCTCCTAAAATGATTGAGTGTTGACCAATTCTGTTTGGTACAGTGACTCTGTATATTCATTCCATCTTCCTTGGATGGTTTCTATGTTGTTCAATATTTTGTCCATAGAATCCTTTAATATGATAACTTGAGGCTTGAAGTTTCTTTTCAGTTCTTTCAGCTTGAGGAATGCTGAACATGTTCGTCCTCTTTGATTTTCCAACTCCAGATCTTTCCACCTTATATTATAATACTTTAAGAAGTCCTCTTCAGCTACTGTTTGAAATCTGGTCATCTGTTTTGCTTCATTTCCTCTATTTTCTTTAGATTCTCTTTGTTCAAGAGCACATTTCAGTTCCTCTTCTGACATTCATTTTGGTCTTCTCTTCCTTTCCTGTCTTCTTAATGGCCTTTGCTTTCTTCAAGTATGATGTCCTTGATGTCATCCCACAGTTCATCTTGTCTTCAATCACTGGTGTTCAATGGATCAAATCCATTCTGCAGATCACCTCTAAATTCAGGTTGAATATTCATGAAGAAATATTTTGGATCTTGTCGATTTGTTTTAATTTTCTTTTGCTTCAACTTAAACTTGCATATGAACAATTGATGGTCTGTTCCACAGTTAGCCTCTGATCTTGTTCTGATGATATTAAGCTTCTCCATTATTTCTTTCCACTGGTGTAGAGTATTTGATTCCTGTGTATTGCATCTGATGAGGTCCACATCTATAGTTACTGTTCATGTTGTTGAAAAAAGTACTTGAAATGAATAAATTTTTAGCCATGCAACATTTTATCATATGATGTCTGGCATCATTTCTGTCATAAAGGCTATATTTCCCAGCTTCCAATGGTTCTTCTTTGTTTCCAACTTTCACATTCAAATCACCAATAATTATCAGTACATCTTGCTTGCATGTTTGGTTCAGACTTCAGAAGTTGATCAAAATTTTCAGTTTCTTCATATTTGGATTTAGGAGATGGTGTGTAAATCTGTGTAATAGACATATTAGCTAGTCTTTCTTGTAGGTATATGAATATTATCCTATCATTGACAGCATTATACTTCAGTATAGATCTCAAAATATTCTTTTTGGTGTTGAATGAGATTCCATTATTCTTTAATTTGTTATTCTCATCATTGTGGACCACATGATTGTCTGATTCAAAATGTCTAGTACCAGTCCATTTCAGCTCAGTAATGCCTAGGATATTGATTTTTATATATTCTATTTCATTTATAAAAATTTCCAATTTTCCTAGATTAATACTTTGTGCATTCCACCTTCCAATTATTAATGTATGTCTGTAGCTGTTTTTTCTCAGTTTGAGTCCTGCCATATCAGCAAATGAAGGTCCTGAAAGCTTTACTCCAACCATGTCATTAAGGTCACCTCTACTTTGAGGAGGCAGGTTTTCTCCAGTTGTATTTTGAGTGCTTTCTAATATAAGGGTTCATCACCTGACATTATATTAGACAATATTTCCCTACTATTCATATGATTTTTAGTGGCCTTTTTTTTTTTTTTTTTTAGAAGTTGATCTCGCCCACAGTCACTATAAAAAAATACTAAAATATTACTACTTTTATCAAGATCTGGTAATCCAGATTGTTATAGTACCTTGTGCAGAGAGCAATAGTGTGGTCTAGATTGTGTCAGTGATAGGATAATATCCATACACCTACAAGGAAGACTGTTAATATGACTGTTATTCAAATCTATGCCCCAACCACCAAGGCCACAGATGAGGAAATTGAAGAATTTTATCAGCTTCTACAGTTTGAAATGGACCAAACATGCAATCAGGATGTGTTAATTATCACTGGTGACTGGAATGCAAAAGTTGGAAACAAAGAAGAATCACCGGGAGTTGGAAAATTTGGCTGGAAGTCGTATGGTAGAATTTTGCAAGACCAACGACTTGTTCATTGCAAACACCTTTTTTCAACAACACAAACAGAGGCTGTACACATGGACTTCACCAGATGGAACACACAGGAATCAGATTGACTACATCTGTGGCAAGACG
>NW_006921816.1:3655844-3668582 GCF_000298275.1 Orycteropus afer afer | reverse complement strand
GCATGGGGTCACTATGAGTCGGAAATGACTCAACGGCACTTAACAACAACAACAACAACAACAGATTGTGCTTCCCAGCCAAGTCAATCTCCTTTAGAATGAGGTTAAAGTTTTTATATTTTTCAGGTTTAAATCCTGTTCTTTTATGAACCACAGCACTCTAATATAAGCATGTCTTGGCAAGAAGATACAAGAGTTTTAAGTCTCTGAGTAATCCAAAGAGTATCTAGCAAAGAAACTTCATATCAACAAAGTTGAAACTCAGTCTCATAAACATAAAAGCACTCTTAGATTAGTACCCAGAGCACCTTATATAAAGCACTTAAAAAACTACATTTCCGAAAAGGATCTTTGCTCTACAATGGCATGATCTAATGTGTAGTTCAAGTATAGGCATTACATTTATGGCACATTGTAAAATTTTATTCAAATATTCACCTTTGAAAGACAGAAAACATTTTTGGAACATGGTAATAAAGTTCTCCTGATTATTCAAGTAATATGTAGGCTTTAACGTCTATTATTATTATTATTAACTTTTTATTGTGACCAAGGTAAAAGTTTACAGACTAAATTGACTTTCTGTTTAACAGTTCACACATCTTTTGCTTCATGATATTGATCATAATCCCCATAATCTAAAAACACTCTCCTCGTCTCCTTCTGAGCTTTACCTCTGGGCAAATGCTGCCCTTTTGATCTTTTATTTTGGGTTCCTCTAAGAACAACCTTCTTGCACAAACCTTCCTGAAGTTATTGCTCACCTCATAGACCTCTCTATTGATTGGCTGAAAGTTGAGCCATGGGAGTGAGTTCAGTTCTGAGCATGAAGAGTGACCAAGGCCCATAGTCTTGGAGGTCCTGCCAGTTTCCATCAGACCAGTAAGTGTGGTCTTTTTTTTACTATTTTGGGATATATTCCACATTTTTCTCCTTTATCCAGGATCTCCTATTGTGATCCCTTTCTGAGTGGTTGGCAGTGGTATCCAGGCACCATCTAGTTCTTCTGGCCTTAGAGTAGTGAAGGCTAAGGTTCACATGGTCCACTAATACCTTTGATGAATTGTTTCTATGTGTGTTTTGTTTTCTTTGTTCTTTGTTCCAAACAAGGAGAGACCAATAATTGCACCTTAGATAGTCATTTTCAAGCTCTTAAGACCCTAGTTGTTACTCACCAAAGTAGGATGTAGAACATTATCTCTGTGTATTATGTTATGTCAATTGACCTTGATGTTCCCCATGGCTATGGTGCTGAGCTCATAGGCCCAGTGAACCACTCCCTCCATGTGTTTTGTTATTGCCAATACGTTTTTATATCTCTGCCACCTATTAGCTCTACCATATACATGGACATTTTTACAACTCATACTTATGTATAAATATAGTCTGCCGAACCTATGTATGGTCATGGGTAACATCTTCTTTGCCTACTCATACCTGATCATTTCATCTGTCTACTTATGCATCCACTCACAGATTAAGGTTTGTTTTTACTGATAGTGCAGGCTTGTGTGTATAACAGTGTTTACTGTTGATGTAGTTGTAGCAGTATATTGACAGTGAACTCCCAGTAATGCAAGACGGATTCAGAAGAGGGCATGGAATGAGGGGTATCACTGCTGATGTCAGATGGATCTTGGGTGAAAGAAAAGACTACCAGAAATATGTTTACTTGTGTTCTATTGACCATGTAAAGGGATTCAATTGTATAGATCACAACAAATTATGAATAACATTGTGAAGAATGGGAATTCAAGAATACTAATTGTGTTCATGAGTAAACTGTCCATAGACCAAGAGACTGCTATTTGAATAGAACAATGGGATACTACATGGTTTAAAATCATAATGGTGTGCACCAGAGTTGTATCCTTTAACAATAATTATTCAATCTGTATGCTGAGCAACTAATCCAAGAAACTGTACTATATGAAGAATGTGACATCAGCATTGAAGGAAGACTCATTGACAACCTGTGATATGCAGATGACACAACTTTGTTTGCTGAAAGTAAAGATGACTTGAAGCACTTACTGATGAAGATTAAAGACTACAGTTTTCAATATGCATTACACTTGAACATTAAAAAAAAAAGAAATCTGCAGAACTGCATCAATAAGCAGCATTGTGATAAATAGAAAAAAAGACTGAAGTTGTCAACTAATCTGTTTTACTTGGATCTACAATCAACACCAATGAAAACAGCAACTGGGCAAATCTTCTGCAAAAGACCTTTTTAAAGTGTTGAAGAGCAAAGAGGTCACTTTGAAGACTAAAGTGCACTGACTTGATGGCACATAATAACAACAACAACAACTGCCCAAGTCATGATAATTTCAGTATCCTCATATGCATGTGAAAGCTAGACAATTAATAAGGAAGACTAAAGAAGAGTTGATGCTTTTGAGTTGAGTTGGTGAAGAATACTGAAAGTACCATGGACAGTCAGAAGAAAGAAACAATTTATGCTGGAAGAAGTACAGCCAGAATGCTTCTTGAAAGTGAGAATTGCCAGACTCGGTCTCACCTACTTTGGTCATGTTGTCAGAAAGGACCACTTAGGGTATATATGTAGTATTGGGATTGCTGGATAAATAGTACTTCTATTTCCAACCTTTAAATGAAGCACTAAACTATTTTCTACAGTCCCACCAGCAGTGTATGAGAATTCCAATCTCTTCATATCCTCACCAGCATCTGTTGTTTCCTGACTTGTTGAACTTTGCTGTTATTGCTAGGGTGAGATCCTTGTTATATTGATTTGCACCTCTCTAATGGCTAATGGTTGCAAGTATTTCTTTATGTGTTGATTGGCCTCCTGAATATCTTCTTAGGTAAAGTGTCTCTCCATGTCCTCTGTCCATATTTTAAATGGATTGCTTATCTTTTGGTTGTTGAGGTGTTAAAGATTTCTGTAAATTTTAGAGAGAAGGCCCCAGTCATATACGTCATTGCCAAACATTTTCCCCCAATCCGTGGGCTCTCTTTTTACTCTTTTAGATAAGCCTTTTGATGCACATAATAATTTAATTTTCAGAAGATCCTAGGTATCTAGAATCTCCTCTGTTGTTTGTTCATTTTTAGTTGCGTTTGATATTCTATTCATGCCAAAATTTCTGCCCCTATTTGTCCATATTTTTACTTTGAAAACCTTTACAGTTTGAGGTTCTATGTTCAGATCATTGATCCAGGTTGAGTTAGTTTTTCTATGTGATATATAATGTAATGTAATGTAATGTAATGTAGTGTAATGTAATGTATGGGTCAGGAAATGAGTGCATCAGGGTTGTATCCTTTCACCATACTTATTAAATCTGTATGCTGAGCAAATAATCTGAGAAGCTGCATTATATGAAGAAGAACATGGCATCAGGATTAGAGGAAGAGTCATTAATAACTTGCAATATGCAAACAACATAATTTTGCTTGCTGAAAATGAGGATGACTTGAAGCACTTACTGATTAAGATTAAAGACTTCAGACTTCAGTATACATTACATCAACATAAAGGAAATGAAAATCCTCACCACTGGACCAATAAGAAGCATCACAATCAATGAAGAAAAGATTGAAATTGTTAATGATTTCATATTACTTGTTTCCACAATCAACACCAATGGAAGCAGCAGTCAAAACATCAGATGATGTATCAGATGATGTATTGCACTGGGCAAATCTGCTGCAAAAGACCTCTTTAAAAAGTGCTGAAGAGCAAAGATGTGTTTTGAAGACTAAGGTGCACCTAACCCAAGCCATGGTATTTTCAATAACTTCATATGCATGTGAGAGCAGGACAATGAATAAGGAAGACCGAATAAGAGTCGATGCTTCTAAATTGTGCTGTTGGTGAAGAATACTGAAAATACCGTGGACTTGCAAAAGAACTAACAAATCTATCCTGGAAGAAGTACATCCAGAATGCTCATTTGAAGTGAGAATGGCCAGACTTCATCTCACTTACTTTGGTCATTGTGGTAGTTAAGGTGGTGTGTCAACATGGCTGGGCCTGGTTGAGTGTCTGTCTGGGCAGCTGGTGGTAGCTATTCCCCATGATGAGACTGGCAATCAAACCCATGGTAGCATCTACCACAAGCAGCTCAGTAGCTGCTTTAGGGATGTGATCTGTTTTCCGTATATAAGAAGCAGCTTTGGGAATGTCCTCTAGCCTATGGCATGCTGGAATCCTGCATGTAGCCAAGTTATTCAGCAGCCTGCCATGCTCTGCTGATCTTGGTACTTTCAATGGACTTGAATCAATGGCCTGCTGCATTGTTTGGTAACATTGGGACTGTGCCTTTTTACTTGTCAACCTTAGGGTTGTCAGCCTTAGCAGCCAGCAGCTGAGTGAAGAAAAGCCTCCAGCTTTAGTGGGCTGGAAGCAGGAGCAAGGCTGAAGCCCAAGGTTGAGGGGCTTTCACCCAGCCCCTAGAACCTGGCACTTTGAGTTTCCACTTAAAGCCTCCAAAACTGTGAAAGAATAAACTCCTGTTTGCTAAAGCCATTTCATTGTGGTCTGTTTCCGTCAGAGTGGCACAGAGGTAACCAGAACAGTCATGTTGTCAGGAGGGACTATTCCCTGGAGAAGGATTTCATGCTTGGTAAAGTGGAGGGTCAACAAAAAAAGAGAAGGCCCTCAACAAGATGGATTGACTCAATGACTACAACAATGGGTTCAGGCATAGCAAGGATTGTGAGGCTGGCACAGAACTGGGCAGTGTTTTGTTCTGTGGTACATGGGGTCACTATGAGTCGGAGTTGACTTGATGGCACCTAACAACAGCAACATGGTTCTTGTTTCATTTTTCTGCAAATAGATATCCACTTTTGCCAACATCATTTGTTAAGAGACTGTCTTATTCCCGTTTATTGGACTAAAGCCCTTTGTCAAAGATCAGCTGTCCATAAGTGAATGGGTCTATTTCTGAGTTTTCAAATCTGTTCCATTGGTCTATGGGTCTGTCATTGTACCAGTGCCAGACTATTTTGACTACTTTGTATATTAAACCTCAACATAAAGAAAACAAAAATCCTCACAACAGCACCAAGAAGCAGCATTGTAATAGTCAAAGATTGAAATAGTCAAAGATTTAATTTTATTTGAATTCATAATCAATGAATCAAATACTACCCATGGAAGTAGCAGTCAAGAAATGAGATGTTATATTGCACTGGGCAAATCTGCTGCAAAAGACCTCTTTAAAGTTTTAAAGGGCAAAGATGTCACTTTGAAGACTAAGGTGTGCCTTTATTCCTCAGTATTTTATCTGGCTGTTGAAACCCACCAGCCACTCCTTGGAAGGAAGCTTGGGTAACCTACTTCTGTAGTGATATCACCTTGGAGACCCAAGGAGGGGTCACTACGAGTCAGATCTGACTTGACAGCAGTGCATTTTGAGTTTTTATTTTATCTTTTTGGTAGGTATTTAAATGTTATTATTTTCCTTATTTCTTTTTCAATGTTCTGTTTGTTGATGTAGAGGAATCTGACTGTGTTTTTTATGTTAATCTTGTACCTTGCCACTTTTCTGAATCTTTTGATTAGTTCCACCAGTGTTCATGCTAAGTCTCTGGGTTTTTCTATGTATAGGGTCATATCATTGGCAGATGCAGATAGTTTTAATTCTTCCTTACCTATTTGGATGTCTTTTATTTTCCTTTCTTGCCTTATTTCAATACAATGTTGAGTAGATGTACTGATAGAGGGCATCCTTACCTTGTTCCTGCTCCTGTTTGGAAGGAGAATGCTTTCAGTCCCTCTCCTTTGAGAATAATGTTGGTCATAGGTTTTGTATTTATGCCCTTGATTTTGAAAAGGAATTTCCCTTCTATTCCTATTTTCCTGAGTGTTTTTAACAGGAATGGGTGTTGGATTTTACCAAATACCTTTTCTATGTTAATTAATATAATCATGTCATTCTTTTCCTTTGCTTTATTTATGTGATGGATTACATTGATTGTTTTTCTAATGTTGAACTGTCTTTGTATACCTGGTATGAATCCCACTTGGTCACGATTTATTTATTTATTTATTTTTGACATAGTGTTGGATTTCATTGGTAGGACTTTGTTGAAGATTTTTGCATCTTTATTCATAAGGGATATTGGTCTGTAATTTTCTTTTTTAGTTGTGTCTTTGCTTGGCTTTAGTGTAAGTGTTATTCTTGTTTCATGAGATGAATTGGAGAGTAGCCCATCCTTTTCTGTGTTCTGGAATAATCTGAGTATGATTGGTGTCAGCTCTTCTCTGAATGTATAGTAGAATTCTCCAGTAAAGCCATGTAGGACATAATTTTATTTTTTTGTTAGTTTTTATTTATTTATTTTTTTCAATGGCTTGTTCAATTTCTTCTTTTGCTATGGGCCTGTTCAATTTTTCTACCTCAGTCTGTTAGGTTTTGTAGGTCATTGTTTGTAGAAATATATTTCTACTAGGTTTTCAAATTAGTTAGTGTACAGTTCCTTCTTAAATCAAAGTATTCTTTTATTATCCTTCTCACTTTGGTTGGTTATGTTGTGACATAGCTCATTTCATTTCTTACTCGTCTTATGTGTATCCTCTTTTTCTTTTCCTTAGCAAATTTGTCAGTGGTTTGTCACTTTTGTAAATCTCTTCAGAGAACCAACTTCTAGTCTTGTTGGCTTCTTTCTATTATTTTTTGTTTATTTATTTCTGCTCTACTCTTTGTAGGGGAGCTTGGGCGTAGTGCCTAAGGCATTTGACCGCTAACCAGAAGGCTGGTGGTTCAAGCCCACCAGCCACTCCTCAGAAGGAAAATTGGGCAATCTACTTCCACAGTGATACCACCTAGGAACCCCAAGGAGGGGTCGCTATGAGTCAAATCTGATTTGGCGACAGTGATTTTTTTTTTTTCCCTAATATTTACTATTTTTTTTTCTTCTGAAGACCATAGTTTTTTGTTGTTGTTGTTGTTTTTTTCTAACTATTGTAGTTGTTGAATTAGGGTATTGATTTTGGCTCTTGTTTTTTGATATGTGCATTTATTGCTATAAATTGACTTCTGACTAGTGCTTTCTCTTTGTCTCAAAGTTTTTGGTATGCTATGTTTTCATTTTCGTTGTTTGGAGAAATGTTTTTATTTACATTTTATTTTTTCTGTTACCCAGTATGTCTTAAGCAGGGCATTATTTAGTTTCCATATATGTATATATATTTTCCCCCGATCCTATTATTTGTTTCTGATTGTATAGTTATTGTGATCAGAGAAGATTTTTTTGTAGTATTTTAATATGTTTAAATTTACTGAGACTTTTTTTTTATGGCTTAAATTATGGTCTACTGTAGATAAAGATCCATGTGCACTGGAAAAGAATGTGTATTGTGTTGGATAGAGTGTTCTGTATATGTCTATAAGGCCAATTTGGATGATTGTGCTTTTGAGATTTTCTGAATCGTTTTTGAATGTTTTTCTAGGTGTTCTGTCCCTTATCAAGAGTAGTATGTTAAAAGCTCCTATTACTATTTTGGGAGCTCTGGTAGCATAGTGGTTAAGACACTTGCCTGCTAACCAGACGGCTGGCGGTTCAAACCCACCAGCCACTCCTCGGAAGGAAGGTTGGGCAATCCACTTCCGTAGTGATACTGCCTCGGAAACCCAAGGAGGGGTCGCTATGAGTCGGGGCCGACTCGACGGCACATAACAACAACAACAACAACATTACTATTTTGGAACTGCCTACTTCTCTTTTCAATTCTGTTAATGTTTTCTTGATGTATTTTTGGGTTCCTTCACTGGGTGCACAAATATTTATTATGGTTATATCCTCTTGCTGTATTGACCCTTTTGCTATTATATAATTCCTTCCTTGTCAATAATGGTGGTTTTTGCCTTAAAGTCTATTTTATCAGTAATTAATATTGCAACTCCTATTCCTTTTTTTTTTTTTTTTTTCCCCAATCGCCTCATATTCATGTGAGTGCTGGACAATGAATAAGAAAGACTGAAGAAGATCTGATGTGGTGCTGGTGAAGAATGCTGAAGGTACCATGGACTGCCAAAAGAACTAACAGATCTGTCCTGGAGGAAGTGCAGCCGAGATGCTCCTTGGAAGTGAGGATGGCCAGACTTCATCTTACCTATTTTGGTCTTGTTGTCAGAAGGGACCATTACCTGGAGAAAGATGTCGTGCTTGGTAAGGTGGAGGGTCGACAAAAGAGGGGAAGGTCTTCGACGAGATGGATTAACATGGTGGTTGCGACAATGGGCTCAAGTATAGCAAGGATCATGAAGCTGGCGCAAGATCGTGCGGTGTTTCTTTCTGCTGTGCATGTGGTCACTATGAGTTGGAAACAACTTGTCGGCACCTAACAACAACAATTATTTTTTAGTTGCCATTGGCTTGATATTTTTTCCCCATATTTTGATTTTTAATTCATTTTTATTTTTGTGTCTAAAGTGAATCTCTAATAGGTAGTATTTTATTAAGTCATGTTTTCTTACCCATTGTGCCACTGTCTCTCTTTTGACTGGTACATTTAATCCATTCACATTCAGTGCAATTATTTCTAGATATGACTTTACTGCTGTCATTCTTTAGTTTTTTTTTTTTTTTTGGTGGTGGTGACAGTTTCTTTGTTCTGAATATTTTTATATGTTAGGTTCATTTTGTTACCAGATTTTTATTTCATTTTCTTCATTGTTGATTTTGTGCTTACTGAGTCCTTATGATTTTCTTCTTTGTTCTTTTGGTTAAAAGTCTTACTAGTTTCCTTTGTGGTTACCCTATAATTAATATTCTTCTTCCTCAGTTTGAAATACTCTCTTCTATATCAATATCATGCTGACATCCTCTCTATTTGCAAATTCTATACTTACACTATTTATTCCCTTTTTTTTGCTTTGTAGTCATTGTCTGTTACAGATTGACTCTTCTTATTCTCTATTTTTTGTCTTGTAAGTTTATTTTAGCTTTGAGAATTCTTTTTCTGGGTTGGGTTCGGAGTGAATTTTCATGTGTCTTAATCTTAGGTTGTCGTCTTCTGGTGTTGGTTTTGTCAAAAGGAGTCCCTTCAGCATTTCTTCTAAGGTTCTTCTGGTTTTTACAAATTTCCTTAATTTCTATTTGTCAGAAAAACTCTTAATTGACTGTTGACTGAAAGGCCAGCAGTTCAACTCCACCAGAAGCTCTACAAGAGGAAGATGAGGCAATATGCTTCCATAAAGATTTACAGCCTTCGGAAACTCAGTGGAGTTCACTATGAGTCATAATCAACTGGATGGCAGTAGGCTTGGTTTGGTTTTTTTGGGCACGTGCACAGGCATACTTCTTTGGTTGCCTAGTTTTGAGTACTTGGGTGTTCCCAGCTGTCTCTGGGTGGGTGGAGTAACTGATAGCAACATGAGTATATGTCTCTGTTGGTCATAAATTGGAACTGCAAGTAGCAAATGTTGTCCACCATATAATGTTCACCATCTCTTGCAGGAGCTGGTGTTGGTAAGGTGGTAGATGGCTGATGTGTTAGGGATAGCTGACTAATAGAGAATTAATGTCTGTCTCCCATTAGATAAGGCAGGAAAAAAAAAAGAAGAGGAAAAACAAAGAGGGAACTGAATGAGAAGGTAGATGGGTAAAGATGGGAAAAAAAGAGGAAGAAAGAGAAACAGAAAAATAGAAGGGAATAAAGAATGGGTGAAAGATAATGAAAAAGAGAAGAAAAGAGATGGACCTATGGGAGCAATAATCAAACACTAACTGTTATAGAATGGGACTGTGATGTAATCTGCAGGAACATGCATGCTCTGTGGAGCAGAGGGAGTCTGAAGTGATATGTTCTGTGATCAGTGGTACCAAGCACTCTTAATGATGCAGGTGTAGGGAGAATGAGCTGTAGACACTGACTCTGTCTGCTGGGGGCATGATGTGATGTGTGTGGGCTGATGGTATGATGAGGCAGTCCAAGAAATCAGGTAGGTTTGGTGGGGGCAAGAAGAAGGCTCACCCATTGTCACCAGAAAGGCAAGGAAAACAGTGAATTCTCTCCAGTCCTAAAACACTAATATGGGCCCAGTGCATTTCTGGGCATGCACAGCTGATTTTCCAGGTCCTGCCCAGACTCAATCAATTTAGGAGTTGCCCATATTTGAGCACCACCAACTGCTACCCCACAGGCCTTCCTATTCACATGGGCACTCAATTCAAACATCTAGTGATCTCTAGTGAGGAGTTACATCCCTCTTCATTGTCTCCTTCCTTGCTTCGTAGTCTGCCTATGTTGGTAGAAATCTTGGCCATTTTCTTACACTGTCCTCTTGTGGATCCAGCATGTATTCTGTTCATCTTGGTTTCTTCCAGATCTGTCTATGTTGTATCTCTGTTCCAGTGTGAATTCTGTGAAGTTGTTTTGTCCCTATGCATATATGATGCCTTTTGTATCTCAACATAGCCGTGTTTTGTCATGCCGTGGCTTCTTCTCTTTTGCCAGACACTGTCCTCATTCCATCTCCCTTTCTAAACAGCACTAAATGTAATTTTTTATCCACTCATTTGATGCTTAGGGTTAGGATCATTATCTGTATCTGTTTCACTTGGTTTTTCTGGTTCTCTGTTGTAGAGAACTGGATGGAGTGTGTCACTTGGATGCTATCTTTTTTGCCACCTGGCTTTAAAGATCTTGATGTGTTTATTTCTACATGTATCCATTTTGAAGTATTGGTTCCAGACTTGCCTTATCTTCACACAATATTGTATAATTGGATGCAGGAATAAAATAAAAGGGCAATACATCATAATTATTATAGCTAAATGGAATGTATTCCAATAACTTAAGGTTGCTTTAACATTTAAAATATATAGTAACTCACATTAACAGAATAAACCAAAATCAAATTCAGTGTCGTCGAGTTGGATTCGATTCATAGCAACCCCTCCTTGGCTTTCCAAGGAGGTATCACTATGGAAGTGGATTGTCCAAACTTCCTTCGAAGGAGTGGTTGGTAGGTTTGAATCACCAGCCTTCTGTTTAGCAGTCAAATGGCTTAGGCGCTATGCCAAAGAAAAATCATTATCTTCTCAATGTTGTTGTTGTTGTTGTTGTTATGTGCCGTCGAGTCGGCCCCGACTCATAGCGACCCCTTCTTGGGTTTCCGAGGCAGTATCACTACGGAAGTAGGATTGCCCAACCTTCCTTCCGAGGAGTGGCTGGTGGATTTGAACCGCCAGCCGTCTGGTTAGCAGGCAAGTGTCTTAGCCACTATGCTACCAGAGCACCCCTATCTTCTCAATAGATGCAGAAAATATATTCATTTATTACTTATCTAGTGCTGCTATAACAAAAATAACTACTTGTGTAGCTTAATAAAAAGAAAAAAAAGCCAACTCATTGCCATCAAGTCGATTCTGACTTATATCAAACCCCCCTTGGGTTTCTGAGGGGTTATCTCTATGGAATTAGATTGCCTAGTCTTCCTTTCGAGGAGTGGCTGGTGGGCTTGAATCCCAGCCTTCTGGTTAACAGTGAAATGCCTGAGGCACTGCACCACCAGGAAACTGAAATTTATTTTCTTGCAGTTTAGGTTGCTGGAAGTCTGAACTCAGAGGACCAACTATAGGGTTAAGTCTTTCTTTCTGCTCTGGAGGAAGGCCCTTGTCTCTTCAATTTCTTCCCAATTTCTTGGATATCTCCATGTGCTTTGACATCTATCTTATCTCATCTCCTTCTTTTGCTTGCTTGTTTAATATTTTTTTATACCTCAAAAGAAATTGACTCAGGAAATACCCTATACTAATCCTGCTTAATTAGCAAAACAAAAACAACCATTCTCAAATGGAATTATAATCACAGACATGTTGTTCTTTTTAGGTGGGTTTCAATTTGTATGTACAACAGAACAAAACATTGTCCATTCCTGTGCCATCCTCACAATCTTTGCTATGCTTGAGTTCATCATTGCAGCCACTGTGTTAATCCATCTACTTGAAGATCTTCCCGTTTTTCTCTGACCATCTACTTTACCAAGCATGATATCCTTCTCTTGGGACTGGTCTCTCCTGATAACATGAACATACTGTAGGAGACGAAGTCTAGTAATTTTCACTTCTAAGGAGCATTCAGACTGTACTTCTTCCAGAATAGATTTGTTTGTTCTTCTGGCAATGCATGTTATGTTCAATATTCTTTGTCAGCACCATAATTCAAATGCAGCAATTCTTCAACCAGAGACACAGAGGGTTAGGACTTACAATATATATTTTTTTGGAACACAATTCAGTCCATAACAGACAGCTAAAATAACACTTAATAGTGAAAGACATTTCTATTACTTATGGGATCTGTGCAAGGATGCCCATACTTGCCATTTCTATTCAACGATACACTGAAAGTCTTATTCACTGCAGTGAAGCAAGGAAAACACAAATACACATACACCTGCAAAGACTGTAAGGAAAAAAAAAATAAACCTCCCTTTCTTCATAAATAACATGATCATGTATACAGAATATAAAAACACTGCTAGAATTAATCAGCTCCCTTGTTACCCTCCCGAGAGGGACCGGGTCTCCGGGAGCAAGGTAAGCACGGGCGGGCTGGTGCTTACTCACTGATCTGCACTGAACACTTTCCCTTGTTAACCTCCTGAGGGGGACTGGGTCTCCGGGAGCTAGGTAAGCATGGGCGTAGCACAAGAGTAGCAGGCTGGAAGAGCAGGAGAAAGGGGTAAAACCCAGTCACTAGTGCTCAGACGGCTCCCTTGTTACCCTCCCGAGAGGGACCGGGTCTCC
>NW_006921816.1:3651294-3652225 GCF_000298275.1 Orycteropus afer afer | reverse complement strand
TGGTGCGGGATCGGGCAGTGTTTCATTCTGCTGTGCATGGGGTCGCTATGAGTTGGAAACGACTCGACGGCACTTAACAACAACAACAACAACAACAGAATTAATCAACATATTTAGAAAATTTGAAGAGTATATGGATAACACAGCAAAATCAATTGTATTCAAGATACTAGCACAAATGGGGGCAGGAAGATGGCATCTTACCTGTAGCCCACATGCTAGTTCTCTGTAGCATCTTAGTGCCTGGAAAACTAGGTACAGCAGTCTGAGCAGGGATTCTGGCACTCTGAGCAGCTCATTAAGTCAGATATGCCAAACTCAGGGAGCAAGATTAGAAAGCAGAGAGATGCAATGTAATTACCCAGAAAGAAAAGAAAAATAGCCAAATTTGTCCAGCAGAGTGCTGACCAGCTGGTGAGATGAGACATCAGAGAGAGGGCTCCCTGGGGAAGTGGAGAGAATTCACCAGAAGACCTGTGACCACTCCATGGATTTACCTTCAGCACCCACTTTTATCTGTCACCTTGGGACCATAGAGAGGGAGCAGAAACCCCTCTGGCTCTGGGTGTCTTTGAATTGGGAGCAGAAAGGGAAACACACCACAAGTGGTTGGGCCCTGTGACAAACGCATGGTGCTGACCTGGGCAGCTACTCCAGGATAGCTTTTTGGCATGAAGGGGTGTGGTGTATGGTTTTTTTTTTGCAGCTGTCTGAACCTAGTGGAAAGTGGCAGCCCCCTAACCGTTGAGGTCTTTGCCAAACTTGAGCTGTGGGCCTGTGAGTAGCAGTATAATGTCATCATTAGCAGCCTACTCAAAGCCCTGGAAAGGGCTACTGGTGCCTTGGTGCTTTTCTTTTTTTTTTTTTTTTCCTCTCTCTTTCCTTCCTCCTTTCCCCACCTCTCCCCTGCCTCATCCAATAGAAAAACTAC
>NW_006921816.1:3641946-3650589 GCF_000298275.1 Orycteropus afer afer | reverse complement strand
ATAAATCCCCTGACACCAGCCTGTATGAAGAAAAATCAGAACAAAGATTCAAGAGAAATGAAGATAACCTAAGAGTTATACAGAATGACATGAAAAGAAGCAACATAAGCCTCATTGGAATTCTAGAACAAGAAAAGGCAAAAAAAATAAAAATAAAAAAATAAAATAAACCACTGAGGAAATTGTGGAAGACTTACAAACAGAAAACTTCCCCCATATAATGAATGAAGAAAAGATATTTGTCCAAGAAGCTCAAGAAGCCTCATACAGGATAGATCCTAAGAGAAAAACACCAAGACATATCATAGTCAAACTCTCCAAAACCAAAAACAAAGAAAAAATTTTGCAAGCTGCACAAGACAAAAGAAATATTACTTATAATACTCAAACAGTTAGGCTGAGTTCTGATTACTCCACATAAACCATGCAGGCAAGAAGGCAATGGGACAGCATATATAAAACACTGAAAGGAAAGAACTTCCAACCAAGAATCCTATATCCAGCCAAATTGTCCATCAAATATGAGGGCAAAATCAAGGCATTCTCAGACAAACAGAAATTAAGGGATTTTGTGAAAACCAGATCAACCCTACAAGAAATGCTTAAGGAAGTCCTTCCAATAGAGAACCCACAACAGACAACAACAAAATCAGGACAAGTGATATCAACACTAAACCCAAATCAGAATTAGAAACTCAAAATAAGATGATAAAACACAGCACACTAAAAAACAAGAAAGTCCATCTGCACGCAACAACAGCAATTAACCAAATAGAGGGAACAAAAATTATAGATACAAAACTTTGAAATGGAGAGAAAAACAGAACAATGTCCTCATAGAACGGACTGTTCCAAAGATAAAGAGACAAGAATTCACTTCAAGGCAACCACAGAAAAAAATTAAAAATGCCTTGAAGCAAACCCAGAAGGAAGGAAAACATACGAGTTTAGTAACCACAAACCAACAATAAAGAAGAAAAGAGATGAAACACTTGGCAACAAAATGAACTCAGCACAGAAAAGAAGGTGGACCAAGGAAACTCCAACAATATGACAAAAAAAGAAAAAAAACAATAGAATGACAGCAATCAATTCATACCTATTGCTAATTACACTCAATGTGAATGGACTAAATTCACCAATCAAGAGAAAGAGAATGGTAGACTGGATAAGAAAAGAATACCCATCGATATGCTGCCTACAAGAGACCCACCTTAGACACAAAGATAAAAGCAAATTAAGAGCTGAAGTTTGGAAAAAATATACCAATCCAATGGTAACCAAAAAAGAGCAGAGGTGGCAATATAAATTTCTGATAAAATAGATTTTAAGGTGAAAAAAAAAAAACAAAAGAGACAAAGAAGGTCACCATATGATGCTGAAAGGGTCAATACACCAAGAAGATCTTACAATAATAAACATATATGCAACCAATGAAAGTGTTCCAAAATACATGAAGTAAATATGAATTGAATTGAAAGGGAAGATAGACAACTCTACAATAGTAGTAGGAAAATTTTACACATCACATTCAAGGAGGGACAGATCAACTAGAAAATAACTCAGCAAAGATATAGAAGAACTCAACAACACAATCAACCCATTTGACCTCATAGACATACAGTGCATTCCACCCAACAAAAGCACAATTCACATTCTTCTCCAGTGCACATGGATCATTCTCCAGAATGGATCATATATTAGGACATAAAACAAGCCTCAGTAAATTCAAAAACATTGAAATACTACAGAGCATCTTCTCGGACCAAAATACTATAAAATTAGAAATTAATAATAGGAGGATCAAGAAAAAACATCAAACATGTGGAAGTTGAACAACACACTGCTCAAAAACCAGTGGGTAATAGAAGAAATAAAAAATTAAATAAAAAATTTCTAGAAATGAGCAAGAATGAAGAAACATAATACCAAAACCTGCGTTGTTGTTGTAGGTACTGTTGAGTCATTTCTGTCTCATAGCGACCCTATGCACAGCAGAACAAAACACCTCCCAATCCTGCGCCAGCTCCATGATCCTTGCTATACTTGAGCTCATTGTCACAGCCACTGTGTGATTCTATCTTAGTGAAGGCCTTCCCCTCTTTCATCAACCCTCCACCTTACCAAGCATGACATCCTTCTCCAGAGAATGGTCCCTTCTGACAACATGACCAAAATAGGTGAGATGAAGTCTGGTCATGCTCTCTTCCAAGGAGCATTTCAAATGCACATCCTTCAGGACAGATCTGTTAGTTCTTTTAGCAGTCCATGGTACTTTCGGCATTCTTTGCCAGTAACACAACTCAAAAGCATCAACTCTTCTTCGGTCTTCCTTATTAATTGTCCAGCTCTCACATGCATATGAGGTGACTGAAAATATCATGGCTTATGTCAGGCACACCTTAGTCCTCAAGGTGACATCCTTACTCCTCAGCATTTGAAAGAGTTCCTTTGCAGCCAACTTGCTCAACATGTACATTGTCTAATGTCCTGACTGCTGCTTCCATTGGCGTGGATTGTAGAACCAAGCAATGTGAATTCTTTGACAACCTCAAAATCCTCTCCATTTATTCTGATATTGCTTATTGGCCCAGTTGTGAGGATTTGTATTTTCTTTATATTGAGATGTAATCCATACTACAGACTGTATTCTTCAACCTTCATCAGTAAGTGCCTCAAGTCATCCTCACTTTCAGCAAGCAAAGTTGTGTCGTCAGTGTATTACAAGTTCTTAATGATTCTTCCTCCAATCCTGATGCAATGTTTTTCTTCATATAGTCCAGCTTCTCAAATTATTTGCTCAGCATATGGATTGAATAAGTATGGGGAAAAGATACACTCCCTTCCTGATTTTAAGCCATGCAGTGTTACCTTGTTCTGTTCAAATGACAGCCTTCTGGTCAATGTACAGGTTCCTCATGAGTACAATCAAGTGTTTTGGAATTTCCATTCTTCTCAATGTTATCCATAATTTGTCATGATCCACACAATCAAATGCCTTTGCATAGTCAATAAAACACAGGTAAACATCTCCGAGGTACTCTCTGCCTTGAACCAAGATCCATCTGACAAGCAGCTATGATATCTCTTCTTCTACATCCTCTTCTGAATCCAGCTTGCACCTCTGGAAGTTCTCTGTCAATATACTGCTACAACCGTTTTTGAATTATATTCAGCAAGATGTTACTTTCATGCAATATTAATGACGTTGTTTGATAATTTCCACATTCTGTGGGATCACCTTTCTTTGGAATGGGTACAAATATGGATCTCTTCTAGTCAGTTGGACAGGTAGCTGCCTTCCAAATCTCTTGGCATAACCAAGTGAGTGCCTCTGATGGGGCATCGATTGTTGAAGTATCTCAGTGGGTATTCCATCAATTCCTGAAGTCTTGTTCCAGGAGCCAAAACCTGTAGCACACAGCAAAATCAGTACTCAGAGGTCAGTTTATAGCAATAAATGCATACATCAAAAAAGAGGAAAGAAACAAAATCAACACTCTAACTCAACAATTCCAACAATTAGAAAAAGAACAACCAAAGAATTCTACAATATCTAGAAATAAGAAAATAATAAAGATCAGATCAGAAATAAATGAAACAGAAAACAAAAAGAAACAATAGAGAAAATCAACAAAACAAGAAGCTGGTTCTTCAAAAAGATTAACAAAGTTGACAAACCACTGGCAAATCTAACAAAAGAAAAGAAAGAGAAGATACAAATTACTAGAATAGTGAACGAAAAGGGTGTGATCACAACAGAGCCAAATGAAATAAAAAAGATACTGACAGAATATTATGAAAAACTGTACTCCAACACATTTGAGAACCTGAAAGAGATGGAAAAGTTTCTGGGATCACAAGACCTACCTAAACTATCCCACTCAGAGATAGAATATGTGAACAGACCCATAACAAAGGAAAAAATTGAACAGGTCATTAAAAAAAAAAAAAAAAGAAAACCTTCCCACAAGAAAAATTCCTGGCCCTGATGATTTCACTGGAGAATTTTATCAAATATTCAGGGAAGAGTTGACACCTATACTACTCAAGCTATTCCAGAATATAGAAAAATGGGATACTCCCAAACTCATCTTATGAAGCAAGCAAAACAATAATACTAAAAGCAGGGAAATACACCACTAAAAAGGAAACTGAGACCAATATCCCACATGAACATAGATGTTAAAATTTTCAACAAAATCTTCAACAAAATCCTAGTCAACAAGATCCAACAACATATCGAGTAAATAAATACATCCTGAACAAGTGGAATTCAATTCAAACCAGGTATCCAAGGATGGTTCAACATCAGATAAACAATCACTGTAATCCACCACATAAACAAGACAAAAGAAAAGACCCATATAATCATATCAATTGATGCAGAAAAAGCATTTGATAAAATACAACACCCATTCCTGTTCAGAGCTCTCACCAAAATAAGGATAGAAGGGAAATTTCTCTACATAATAAAGGGCATATATGCAAAGTCAATGGCCAACATCATTTTTAATGGAGAAAGACTCAAAGCATTCCCCTTATGAACGGGAACCAGATAGGGATGCCCTCTGTCACCACTCCCATTTAACATTGTATTGGAAGTTCTGGTCAGGGCAATAAGGCAAGAAAGAGAAATAAAAGGTATCCAAATTGGCAAAGAGGAAGTAAAGCTATCTCTATTTGTGGATGATATAATCATATACATAGAAAACCCAAGAGACTCAGGGGAAAAAAAAAAAAAAAAAACCTACTGGAATTAATAGAGATGTTCAGCAAAGTAGCAGGATACAAGGACAACATATAAAAGTCAGCTGGATTCCTCTATACCAACAAAGAGACATCTGAAAAAGAAATAAGGGAAACAATACCATTTACAATAGCTACTAAAAAGATAAAATGTCTAGGAATAAATCTTACCAGAGACACAAAAGACATATATAAAAAAAAAAAAAAAACCTATGAAACATTACCACAGGAGACAACAAGGGATCTATATAAATGGAAGAACCTGCCTTATTCATGGATAGGAAAACTTAATGTTGTGAAAATGTCAATATTTCCCAAAGCAATCTACACATTTAATGCAATCCCAATCAGGTACCAACAAAGTTTTTAAAGGACATGGAAAAACCAATTATTAACATCACATGGAAAGGAAAGAGGCCTCTGATAAGCAGAGCACTACTGAAGAAGAACAAAGCAGGACGTCTCAAAGTCCTGGATCTCAAAACCTACTATACAGCCACGGTACACAAAACAGTGTGGTATTGCAGATAGACCAATGGAACAGAATAGAAAAACCCAGAAATAGACCCATCCATCTTGGAACAGCTGATTTTTGACAAAGGTCAAAAACCCTTTTAAATGGGGAAGAGATAGCCTCTTTAACATATGATGCTGGCAAAATTGGATATCCACTTGCAGAAAAATGAAACAAGACCCATACCTCACCTCATACACAGAAACAATCTCAAGTAGGATCAAAGACTTAAATGTAAAACCCAAAACTATAAAATTCATCATTTATGAAATAAAACAAGGGTAAATCTAGGAGCCCTAATTTATGGCATAAATAGACTATCAAACAACCCAGAATGCACAGGAGGTAGAAAAGAATCTAGATGACTGGGACCTTTTAAAAATTAAATTCTATGTGCATCGAAAGACTTCATCAAAAGGGTAAAAAGAGACCCTACAGAATGGGAGAAAATATTTGCCTATTACATGTCTGACAAAGGACTTATCTCCAAAATCTATAAATAACTTCAACAATTCAACACCAAAAAGACAAACAATCCAATCAAAAATGGGCAAGAGACATGAACAGACACTTCACTAAAGATGATATGCTGGCAGCCAACAAACACCTGAGGAATTGCTCATGATCTTTAGACATTAGAGAGATGCAAATCAAAAGGACAATGAGATATCACCTCACCCCAGCAATAATTGCTAAGTTAAACAGGATGGAAAATAACAAATGTTGGTGAGGCTGCAGAGAGATTGGAACTCTTATACACTGTTGGTGGTATTATAAAATGATACAACCATTGTGGCAAAAGATATGGTGTTTCCTTAAAAAACTGAAAATAGAAATACCACTTGACCTAGAAATTCCATTACTAGGAATATATTCTAAAGAGATGAGAGGCATGACACAAACAGACATATGCATACCTATCTTCATCGCAGCACAATTCACTATAACAAAGAGATGGAAACAATCTAAATGTCCATTAACAGATGAATGGTTAACCAAATTACAGTACATTCACACAATGGAACACCTGCTACAGTAAAGAGCAATGAAAAATACTTGAATCATTCCACAACATGAATGAGACTGGAGATCATTATGCTAAGTGAAATAAGTCAATCACAGAAGACAAATATTGTTTGAGCCCATTACTGTAAAAAGACAAAGAAGCGTTTGCTTAAGGAAAGGAATTCACTTGGTAGGTTACCAAGGTGGGGAGAGAATGGTAGGGAATAATTTTGGGCTTGTTGGGGGCCACACGTTGAGGTGGGTAAGGGGAAGAATGGTGTGGAAAGAGTCAGTGATCACCATGCTAACATTAGGGAAAGGGAGGACACACAATTGTGCACATAATATATAGATGACAGAGGCCAATACCGGTATATCCACAATACTGCATTACCATTAACACCAAACAAACACCAGGCTACAGATAAACACATAAACATCTGAGAAGATCAGATGGGGGTCAGTGAACATGATTATACTCTAGACCAAGGAGATTTAGCTGAGGCTAATCTTGCACAGATACCAGTGATACAAAATACCCACAATTCTTACAGGAACAACAGAAGACAGGCATAGAGCAATCCCTCATAGACAGCCAAACACTGTGGGAGAGAGATCCAACAGATCTACCAACTCAGGGCCATAGTATCTGGGAACACCAGACTCAATTGGCACAACAAAATACATACAAGTCTTTCTCCACATCCTACATTGGTGAGTAGTGACTGGGGTCTTAAAAACTTTCAAGTGGCCATCTAAGATGCAGCTTATGGTCACCTGTTGTTGGAAACAAAGAAGAGTGCAAAAAACCAAGGGCGTTTGGAAGCAATCACCCCTAGGACACAATGGACCTCCAGACCAGAAGAACTAGATGGTGCCTGGCTACCAATGTTAACCACTCGGAAAGGGATCAAAACTGGAGAGAGATCCTAGATAGAGTGGGAGGAAACATGTGAAACAAAATCCAAAAACACAATAATGACCAGAATTACTGGTAGGATGGAGTCTGGTGGGACCCCCAATACTATGGTCCTGGGAAACACTTTGGGCCTGGAATAAAACTCACTCCCAAGAACTGGCTCTCAGCCCAATAGTAAATAAGACATCCATGCAGACCACTCAACCCAGGGTGATACGCCCACATACTCTATGAAGATGTATCCCTTGGAGCAATTGACCACAGGGCACCAGAGGGGAAACATTTGCATGGAGGAAATGCAGGACACACAGGAGTGCATAATTATGAGAGGGGGGTTGTGTTACTGGGAAGGGAGAGGAGGAGAGTGGGTTGGGGATGGTAAATGGGGAGTGAAACCAAATGTACAAGAAATGTTGAATGTAAAACAAACTCTGCTTTGTAAATTGCACCTGAAACCAATTGAAAAAAAAAAATAATAATACTAGCACAAACAAATAGCAAATGAAATTTAAAAATTGCCACTAAAAAGTAGTATCAGATAAATTATTCAGGGGTACCCATAACAAACGATATATAAAATATCTACATTGAAAATTATATGACATTGCTAAGGGAAATGGAGAAATTAACATGTTTATGTACTGGAAAATCCAATATAGTTAAGATGTCAGTTTTTCCAAATTGGATATATAGATCAATTCAGTCTAAATCAAATATCAAATTTTTTGTTTTGAATTTGGTAAAACTTGTTAAGATGCTTCTAACATTTATGTGCAAATATAAAGAACCTGAAGTAGCAAAAATAGTCCTGAAAAAGATTATCTCAGTTTTAAGCATTCATTATTTCAGTATTTATTAAGTGACTTAAAAGTACCAAACATCACTAAAAATACTGGGTATAAAGCGATAACTGAGGCATGGTCATTGCCCTCAAAATGTTATAGACCAATGAAGGAGACATTAAATGTAGACAATTTTTAATAATAAATTTAAAAAAGATTATTTATATAATTTGATGAAAGAAGATAGCTTTGGAAAGTTTATGAAGGCTTCACAGAGAATTTGATATCTGAGCTAAGACTTAAAAGGTGAATTATTTTTATTAAAATTCTTTATTGAATTATGAGCAATTTTACTATAAGCTTGTCATATTTTAACTCAGATCAGATGTTAGATTTAAGAGAAGAGATTTGGGGACTGGAAGGGAAGAAGTAGTTATTCTGCCCATAGGAAGGCAAGACAAGAATGGGAAGAGAAGGGAAGACTTGAAAACAAATACTATCATCCACTGCAGAAGCTCTTCAAGAAAACAATAGAAAATGACATAATGAACTTGTGTTAAAACATGGCAATAGAAAAACAAATTCCATTTAGTAGGCATTTCTGAGTAGAACAACTAGACCTTGAGACAAGCCAGATGTGGGATACATTCAAGAAAAGAGAAATCAGGAATATA
>NW_006921816.1:3639390-3641846 GCF_000298275.1 Orycteropus afer afer | reverse complement strand
GAAAAGAAAAGAGATTTAAATCTCAGTTTATTAATATCGCAAGTTTTGAGAGTTAATTGCCCTTTAATTGGGTCATATAGTTTTATTGACTAATCTAGATTAGGTCTTTAAAGTTGAAACACTGTCTTTGGCCTCTCTTAAATTGCTCCCTTTCTTTCCATTCCTATTTCCAAATCAGTAATTCTTATCTTTACTATCTTCTAACCAGGTTTTGCAATAGTCTCCTTAATTATTTCCAAAATCCTAGCAATCCTTTCCTTCTGCTGCTTCTTGCCAACTGCTACTGTTGTGTCTTGACTCTGCTAAACAGGGGAAAAAAAAATGTTTCCCATTATTTGCTCAATACATTTCAAATTCTTTAGCCTGGACTTTAAGGAGCTCTGCTGGCATAGTGGTTAAAGTATTCAGCTGCTAACCAAAAGGTTAGCAGTTTTAACCACCAACCATTCTGAGGGAGAAAGATGAGGCAGTCTATTGATTTAGCCTTGGAAATCCTATGGGGCAGCTCTACTCTGTCCTAATGGAGGTATTATGAATTAAAATTACCTCAGTGACAGTGGGAGTGGTAGCCTGGGCCTTATTCAAACCCTGGGATTTAACCTCAAGTCTACTTCCTGCCTACTTTACATGGACTACTTTATTCTTTTTCTGGCAAAAAGATCCTTTCCAGGGTTCCACAACCTACCTTAAAATATCTGTCTCCACACTTGTGCTCAGTCTGTTTAGTTTACCGGGAATGATCTCTTTCCACAAACCAAACACCTGTCAAATCAAACTTAGTGCATCTTAGAGGTCCAGCTTCCATCTCCTCTCTTCGAAGCCTTTTCTGCCTACCCCTGCAAAATGTCAAGCTTGTCTACACTCAGCTGCTCTAGGAACTATTGATCACTTTATTTAAATGGCATCATTTATGGGTTACTATTATACAAACTGTTAAGCACTCCACTACTAGTCCAAAGATTGGCAGCTGGAACCTACCAAAAGGGCAGCTGGAAAGACAGGCCTGACTATCTGCTTCTGAAAGGTCACAGCCTTGAAAACCTTAAGGAGCAATTCTACTTTGCATACATAGGGTTGTAATGAGTTGGAACTAACATGTCAACAAGTAACAACAACAACACAACAATATTTAGCCCAGACACCTCCCCTCTGTCAGATTGTCATTCTGTGGTGGCTTGTATATTGGTATGATGTTGGAAGCTCTGATATCTCTGGTATCTCTAATAATAGCCAGCTCACCCATGCTGGACAATTTTCAGTGGAGTATCCAGACTGGGACAGACTAAAAAGAAAGGTCTGTCACACCACTTCCAAAAATTAGCCAATGAAATCCTCATGAATTACAATAAAATATTATTCTACATAGTGCTGGAAGTTGAGCACCATAGGCAGTCAAATATGCAATGGCTGCAACAGTGGACTTGAGCAAACTAGCCATGGTGAAGATGATATGAGATCAGGCAATCTTTTTGTTCTATTGTACAAAGGATCATAAGACAATAAACAAGGACAATAAAAACAGTCGTTAATGGTTGTTTCTTTCTTTTTTTAAGAAATTTTATTTGAAGTATGTATTTGTTTTCTAACTAAATAGAAGAGGTCTTTGAATTCCAGAGAATGTATGTTTATGTGAATTTGGATTAAATGCTGGTTCTATTATCTATAAGTTTTATGACTTCATTCATTTAACTTCAGAAATTCTATGCAGATGAATATACTTTTCTGAGATGTTAGTAATAATATCAGCCATTAATTTGTTATTCATTCTTGACTAATTTGTTGTTGTTGTTGTTAGGTGCTGGCAAGTTGGTTCCAACTCATAGTGATCCTGTGCACAATAGAACAAAACATTGCCTGGTCATATGCCATTCTCACAATCCTTGCTAGAGTTGTAGCCACTGTGTCAGTCAGTCTTGTTGATGGTGGTAGCCAGCCACCATCTATTTCTTCTGGTCTCATGTTCTTATAGGCTGAGGATCACATGGTCTATTACTCTCTTGAACTAATTTTTTCCATACATCTTTAGTTTTATTCATTCTTATTTTCTCTTGATGAGGAGAGACACTTGTTGAGTCTAGAGGGCCTCTTGGAAGCTTTTAAGACCCCAGTTGCTACTCACCAAGGTAGAATGTAGAACAATATTTTAGTGTAGTATGTTATGCCAGTTGAGCTTGATGTCCCCTGTGACTATGGTCCCAAGCCCACAGATCCAACTACTCGCTCCCTCATGGTGGTTGGCTGTGTCTGAGAAGTTATCATAACTTTGCCCCTTGTTAGCTCTATTATATATTTGGACATTCTTACAACACATATCACTATGTATGTACAAATGTTGTCTGCCAACCTTATATATCATCATGGGTATATTCCCTCTTGCCTAGACACACCTGATCATTCAGCCTGTTTACCCATCTACTTACCCATATATTAATGTTTGTTATCACTGACAATGCAGT
>NW_006921816.1:3623278-3634495 GCF_000298275.1 Orycteropus afer afer | reverse complement strand
GGTATTTTCACGCAAATTCTTCTGCTAGTTGGGGTTTAGTCCAAATCTGCATCCTTTCCTTCAAGGCTCAGGGGTCCAAGATTATCTTCTGTGTCTGTATTTATTGGTTTCCCTTTTCTTTGTTGAAGAGGGTCTGTGCAATCCTTCTGCCTAGTCCGCCATCTTGCCCCAAAGGGTTTATTTTTGTTGTCTGCACCTCTTGTGTACCTCTCTATGTCTTCCTTTTCCTCAGTGCCACCATGTTGATCACTCACTTATGGTACATTGCCCTTCCCTTCACTCAAATCAAAACTTGTCTCTACATATCTGGCAGTATTCCCTCCTTTCCTCTCCCATCCCTGGTAACCAACAAAGAAAGTTTCAGTCCATATAAATCTTTCCTTGACTTTTTACAGTAGTAAACTAATACAATATTTGTCCTATGATTGACTTATTTCACTCATCATAATGTCCTCCAAGTTCATCCATGTTATGTGGTGTTTAGCAGATTCTACTTTAATCTTTAGGGTTGCATAGTATTCCATTGTGTGTGTACTATAGTTTGGTTATCCATTCTTCTGTTTATGGGCACTTAGGTGTTTTCCATCTCTTTGTTATTGTGAATAGTGCTGTAATGAACATGAGTGTGCATATATGTGTTCATGTTGTGGCTCTCATTTCTTTAGGATATATGCCTAGTAACAGGATTGCTGGATCAAATGGTATTTCTATTTCCAGCATCTTAACGAATCTCAGGCACACTTTTTCCAGGACAGATTTATTCATTCTTCTGGCATACAATTTCAGTATTCTTTGCCAACACCATAATTCAAAGGTATGAACTCTTCATTGGGCTTCTTTATTCATTTTCCAGTTTTCACATGCATATGAGGTGGTTGAAGATACCATGTCTTGAGTTAGGTGCGCTTTAGTCTTCAAAGTGACATCTATGCTTCTTAACACTTTAAAGAGATTTTTTGAAGCAGATTTGCTCCGTATAGTATGATGTCTGATTTCTTGACTGCTGCTTTCATGGATGTTGATTTGGATCCAAGTAAAATAAAATACCTCACAACTTCAATCTTTTCTCTCTGTATTTTGATATTGCTTATTGGTCCAGTTGTGAGGACATTTGTTTTCTTTATGTTGAAGGGTAATCCATGCTGCAGACTGTAGTCTTTGATCTTCATCATTAAGTTATCCAAGTCATTTTCACTTTCAGCAAGCAAGATTGTGTCATCTGCATATTGCAGGTTGTTGATGAGTCTTTCCCCAATCCAGATTCCACATTCTTTTCCATAGAGTCTATCATCTCAGATTATTTGCTCAGCATATAGATTGAATAAGTATGGTGAAAGGATATAGCCCTGACACACAATCTTCCTGATTTTAAACCAACCAGTATCCCATTGTTGTGTTCAAACAACAATCTCTTGGTCTATGAACAGTTTCCTCACAAGCACAATTAAGTGTTCTGGAATTCCCATTCTTTGTAATGTTATCCATAATTTGTTATGATCTACACAATCAAATGATTTTGCATAGTAAATAAAATACAGGTAAACATCTTTCTCGTACTCTTTGCTTTTAGCCAAGGTCCATCTGACATCAGCAGTGATATCTCTTGTTTCATGTTCTCTTCCGAATCCGGCTTAAATTTTTGGCAGTTCCCTGTCAATTGTTTTTGAATTATGTTCAGCAAATTTTACTTGCATGTGAAATTAATGATATTGTTTGATAATTTCCACATTCTAATGGATCACCTTTCCTTGGAATGGGCACAAACATGAATCTCTTCCAGTCAGTTGAGCAGGTAGCTGTCTTCCAAATTTCTTGGTGTAAACAAGTAAGCAACTCCAGCACTGCATCCATTTATTCAAACATCTCCATGGGTTTTCCAGGAACTCCTGGAGCTTTTTTTTTTTTTTTGCCAGTTCCTTCAGTGTTGCTTGGACTTCTTTCTTCAATACCATTAGTTCTTGATCATATGCTACCTTATGAAGATTCTGAACACCAACCAATTCTTGTTGTTATAGTGACTCTGTATTTTTTCCATCTTCTTTTGATGCTTCCTGTATCATTCAATATTTTGCCCATCAAAAATAACAAACTCACTGCTGTCAAGTAGGATCCAACTCATAGCGACCCCTCCTTGGGTTTCCAAGGCAGTATCACTACTGGAGTAGATTGCCCAATCTTCTTTCCGAGGAATGACGGGTGGATTTGAACTGCCAGCCTTCTGGTTAGCAGTCTAATGCCTTAGGCACTATGCTACGAGAGCTCCTTCGACTTTAGTGGTTGGTACTTAAATGTGAATGATAGTAGTATTAACTTGTCTTCCTTTTAGATGTATGGATATTATCCTATCACTTATAGCATTTACTTCAGGATAGATCTTGAAACATTCTTTTTGATGATGAATGTGACACTATTCCTCTTTAATTTATCATACCCTGCATAATAGACTGTATGATTGTCTCATTCAAAATGACCAAAACCAGTCCATTTTAGCTCACTAATGCCAAGAATATTGATCTTCATGCATTCCATTTCATTTTTGACAACTTCTAATTTTCCTAGATTCGTATTTTATACATCTACATTCCAATTATTAATGGATGTTTGCAGCTATTCCTTTACATTTTGAGATGTGCCCCATTAGCAAATGAAGGTTTCAAAGCTTTACTCCATCTACTTCATTAAGGTCAACTCTACTTTGAGAAAGCAGCTCCTTCCCAGTTGCATTTTTAGTTCCTTCCAACCTGAGTGACTCATCTTCCAGCACTATATCAGACAATATTTCAGGGCTATTCATAGAGTTTTCCAGAAATGTATCAGGCAGTGTTTCACTGATATTCATAAGGTTTTCACTGGCCAGTTTTTTTAGAAGTGGATGGCCTTATCCTTCTTTCCAGTCTGTCTTAGTTTGGAAACTCTGCTGAAACCTGTTCACTATGGGTGACCCTGCAAGTATTTTAAATACTAGTGGCATATCCTCCAGACTCATAGCAACATGCAAGCCACTGCAATAAGTTCAAACTAACAGAAGAGTGGTGATTGACTCATTTATCTAATATTTAATAAATACTTGTCAGCTTCACATAGTGCTAGTGGCTACAAATAGAGAACAAAATAGAAACAGTGCTTGCCCTCATTAAGCTTCAGAAGCACACAAATACAACAAACTTAAGTATTGCTAAACACAAGTTAGTAACCTTCCCTCCTTAAGAGTAATAATGTCATTTTGTTTTTAGGTGTTGTCAAGTCCGTTACAAAGCATTGAGATCCTATATACAACAGAGAAGAATACTCCCTGGTCCTGTGCCATCCTCACAATCATTGCCATGCTTCAGCCCATTGTCACGGTCACCATGTCAATCCATCTCATTAATGTTCTTCCACTTTTTGCTTACCCTCTACTTTGTTGTTGTTGTTAGGTGCCATCAAATCAGCTCTGACTCATGGCGACCCTATGTACAATAGAACAAAACAATGACTGGTCCTGTGCCAGAGTCACAATTCTTGCTATACCTGAGTCCATTGTTGTAGCCACTATATCAATCCATCTCATTGAGGACCTTCCCCTTTTTTGTTGACCCTCCACTTTACTAAGCATGATATCCTTCTCCAGGGAATGGTCCTTTCTAACAACATGACTAAGGTAGGTGAGATGAAGTCTGGCCATTCTCACTTCCAAGGAGTATTCCAGCTGTACTTTCTCCAGGACAGATTTGTTAGTTTCTCTGGATATCCACGGTACTTTCAGTATTCTTTACCAACATCATAACTCAAAAACATCAACTCTCCTTCAGTCTTCCATATTCATGGTCCAGTTTTCACAAGCATATGAGGCTATTGAAAACACCATGGCTTGGGTTAGGTGCACCTTAGTTTTCCAAGAGACCTCTTTGCTCTTTAACACTTTAAAGAGGTCTTTTGCAGCAGATTTGCCTTCACTGTACCAAGCATAGTATCCTTCTCCTTCTCCAGGGACTGTTCCCTCTGAAAACATGACCAAAATACTAGAGATGAAGTCTGGTCATCCTACATTTTATGGGGAATTCTGGCTGTATGTTTTCCAGAACAGATTTGTTTCTTCTTCTGTCTGTCCATGGTATGTTCAATATTCTTTGCCAACACCATAATTCAAATGCATCAATTCTTCTTTGGTTTTCCTTATTCTTTTTCCAACTTTTGAATGCATATTACGAGGCAATTGAAAATGCCATGGTGGCATCAGGTACACCTTAATTTTCACAATGATGGCTTTGCTTTGTAACACATTATGAGATATTTTTCAGCAGATTAGCCCAATGCAATATGTCTTTAATTTTTTGACTGCTTACTTCCATGAAGTTATTGTGAAACTAAGTAAAATGAAATCCTTGACAACTTCAATCTTCTCTCCATTTATCATGTTTCTTTATTGTTCCAGTTGTGAGGATTTTTGTTTTATTTTTATCAAGGTGTAATCCACGCTGAAGGGCATACTCTTTGATCTTCATCAGTAAATGCTTCATGTCTTGCTCACAGCAGGTAAGATTGTGTTATCTGCATAATGCAGGTTATTAATGAGTCTTACTAACCCTAATATTCAATTCTTCTTCATATTGTCAAGCCTGTCAGATTATTTGCTCAGCATACATAGTGAATAAGTATGGTGAAAGGACAGAACCTTGACACCACCTTTCCTGATTTTCAACAATGCAGTACTCCTTCATTCTGTTCAAATAACTGCCTCTTGATCTATGTACAGGTTCTTCATGAGTACAGTTAAGTGTTCTGGAATTCTCATTATTTGCAATGTTATTTGTAATTTGTTATAACACACACAGCTGAATGCCTTTGCATTGTCAATAAAACACAGGAGAACATCTTTCTGGTATTGTCTGCTTTCAGCCAAGATCCACCTGACATCAGCAATATCCCTCATTCCAAGGTCCCTTCTGAATCTTCCTGGAAATTCTGGTAGTCTACGTACTGCTGCAACTCTTTTTGGAATATACTCAGCATAATTTTACTTGTGTGTGATATTTATAATATTGTTTGATAATTTCTGCATTCATATTCCTTTGGAATGAGCAGTATATGGATGACCAGGCAATTGGCTTTCAAATTTGGCGTAGACAAGTAAGCACTCCAGTAGCGCATTCATTTGTTGAAATAATCTCAATTAGTATTCTGCAAGTTTTTATAGCCTTCTTTTTCACCAATGTCTTCAGTGCAGCTTGGACTTCTTTCTTCAACACTATTTGTTCTTGATAACATGTTTCCTCCTGAAATGGTTGAACATAGACCAATTCTTTTTGGTACAGTGAATCTGTGTATTCCTTCCATCATCTTTCAATATCCTATGTTGTTCAATATTTTGCCCATAGAACCTTTTAATATTGCAACTCAAGACTTGACATTTTTCTTCAGTTATTTCAGCTTAAGAAATGCCAAACACTTTTTCCCTTTTGGTTTTCTATATAACATGTATATTAAAAACCATACCTAATGTTGCCATGTCATCAATGTGTATGTATGTGTGTATATATATATATATATATATATATATATATACACACACACACATACAAGAGAGAAAATAATTATTTTAGATAAATTGGTTAATGGGCTTGTGGTGGCTGTTAAGACCAAAACCTGCAGCTCTGACAACAGGCTGGAAATTTTGACAATCTTTTGTCCTAAGATCAGTAGATCAGGAGGTAGGGAAGCAATAAACGCTCTCAAGTTGAAGTTGAAGACAATAAAAACAAATCCAAGAGAGCCAACATATGACCTTGAAAATATCCCTTCTAAATTTAGAGACCATTTAAAGAATAGATTTGATGCATTGAACACCAATCACCAAAACCCAGAAGAATTGTGGGATGACATCAAGAACATCATCAATGAAGAAAGCAAAAGGTCATTAAAAAGATAAGAAAGGAAGAAAAGAACAAAATGGATATCAGAAGAGACTCTGAAACTTGTCCTTGAGCAGAGAGTAGATAAAGCAAATGAAAGAAATGACAAGATAAAATAGCTGAACAAAAGATTTCAAAGAGCAGCTTGAAAAGACAAAGTCAATTATTATAATGAAATCTACAAAGACCTGGAGTTAGAAAATTGAAAGGGTTTTTCAGCATTTCTCATGCTGAAAGAACTGAGGAAAACATTAAAGCCTCAAGTTGCAATATTGAAAGATTCAATAGGAGAAATATTGAATAATTCAGGAAACCTCAAAAGAAGATGGAAGGAAAACATAGTTGCTATACCAAAAAGAATTGGTCAATGTTCATCCATTTCAGGAGCTGACATATGATCAAGATCCAACGGTATAGAAGGAAGAAGTCAAAACTGCACTGAAGGAATTGGCAAGAACAAGGCTCCAGGAATTGATGGAATACCATTTGAGATGTTTCAACAAACAGATGCTGTGTTAGAAACACTCAATTGGCTAGGCCAAGAGATTTGGAAGAGAACTACCTGGCCAACTGACTGGAAGAGATCCATATTTGTACCCATTTCAAAGAAATGTAATCCCACAGAATGTGGAAATTATCAAAAATTATTAATATCACATGAAAGTATGGCGTAGTGCCTCAGGCATTTGACTGCTTACCAGAAGGCTGGCAGTTCAAACCCACCAGCCACTCCACAGAAGGAATTTTGGGCCATCTACTTCTGTAGTGATACTGCCTTTGAAACCCAAGGACAGTTTGCTATCAGTCAGATCCAACTTGATGGCAGTGAGTCTGGTTTTTGGTTTTTAAGTAAAATCTTACTGAAAATAATTCAAAAACAGTTGCAGGAGTATATTGACAGAGAGTTTCCAAGAATGCAAGCTGGATTCAGAAGAGGACATGGAACAAGGGATATCATAGCTGATGTCAGATGGATCTTAGCTTGAAAGCAAAGAATACCAGAAAGATATTTACATATGTTTCATTAAGTATATGAAAGCATTTGATTGTATGGATCATAACAAATTGTGGATAACATTGAGAAGAATGGGAATTCCAGAACTCTTAATTGTGCTCATGAGGAAATTGTACATTGATCAGAAGGCTGTCCTTTGAACAGAACAAGGGGACACTGCATGGCTCAAAATAAAAAAGGGAGTGCATCAAGGTTGTATCCTTTTGCCATACTTATTCAACTTGTTTGCTGAGCAAATAATTCAAGAAGCTGAATTACATGAAGAAGAACATGGCATCAGGATTGGAGGAAGAATCATTAACAACCCACGATACACTGACAACACAACTTTGCTTGCTGAAAGTGAGGATGACTTGAAGCACTTACTGATGAAGATTAAAGACTAAAGTCTGCAGTATGGATTGCACCTCAATATAAAGAAAACAAAAATCCTCACAACTGGTCCAATAAACAGCTTCATGGTGGATGGAGAAAAGATTGAAGTTGTCAAGGATTTTATATTACTTTGTTCTACAATCAACACCAATGGAAGCAGCAGTCGAGACATCAGAAAACGTATTGCATTGGGGAAATCTGCAAAAGACCTCTTTTAAGTGATGAAGAGAAAAGATGTCTGCTTGAAGGCTAAGGTGCACCTAACCCAAGCCATGGTATTTTCAATTGCCTTTTATGGATGTGAGAGCTGGACAATGAATAAGGAAGACCGAAGAGTTGATGCTTTTGAGTTGTGGTGCTGGAGAAGAGTGCTAAAAGTACCATGGTCTACTAAAATAACTAACAAATCTGTTGTGAAAGAAGTGCAGCTGGAATGCTCCTTAGAAGAGATAATGGCCACACTTTGTCTCACCTCCTTTGGTCATGTTGTCAGAAGGAGCCATTCCCTGAAGAAGGATATCTTGCTTGGTAAAGTGGAGGGTCAAAGAAGAAGAAAAAGGCCTTCAATGAGATGGATTAATGCAGTGGCTGCAACGATGGGCTAAGGTATGGCAAAGATTGTGAGACTGGCACAGGACCAGGCAGTGTTTCATTCTGCTGTACATAGGGTCACTATCAGTCAGAGATGACTCGACCAGCACCTAACAACAACAATAACAACAAACACATATTTTAAAATACTATTATTTCAACATATAATTCATATAGAAATTATTAATATAGTATTTTTCATATTTAACATTTTTGGCTAGTTCTTCAAAATCTTTTGTGTATTTTACACTTATAGTACATTCAATTCAAACATCTCATGATTAATATTATTGTTGTATAGTAAACTTACATATCAAAGAACCATAATCCTTGTTAAACTGAAGCCTTTAGGGTCCAATATTGGTGCGCTGCTATGATTAAACAGGTACAGTCTTGTAAATCCAAGTAAATTTAAAATTATTCAACCTTTTTACTAGTGTATATTCTGAAAAGCATAAAATGTAGCCAAATATATAGGCTACAACACAACGTGTTAAAATTCACTTTTATCTCTTAACCATTTCCATGTATCCTATAACTCCTTCAACACCTCTCTTTATACTCCAGTTCCTAAACTTTCTTATCTACTCCATCCCATGTGACTTTTCTCTCCTCATTTCTCCAATCTTGTCTCCACATTTGGTCGCATAAAACAACTTACATAAAACAGTGTTTCTTCTTTTCCTATTTACTCTCTTTTATATTCCTTGTCTTCATTGTACCATGACAAAAGTCCAAAGAACACATCAGATAGAGAACTCTCAGAAAGTGAAGAAAAATTTGAGAGCATGAATAGGAAACAGATGATTTTTTTCTTTGACCAGTTGTTTTGAGGGGAGGAAAGGTGGAAGGCTGTGATTAGTTTCATAGATGCAAATGGCTCCTGTCTAGTGGTATATTTTTCTAGTCTTCACTGAAATGCAGATGTAGTTAGAATGAGGTTGAGAGGCACAATTTGCATCAGGACGATAACGCATATGTTCTTCATTTCTGTAAGGTCTTAGGAATAAAGTACAATACAGTCCACTGGTGTTACAGAAGAACTTCAGCCCAGACAATAGGCAAATGTGACTTTGTTATTTGGCCTTTAGAAGAAAATCCCTCAGTGTTTTCCACATTATCTAATCTGCAGTGAGGAAGGAGGCCGGAGTGATGCAATTTGTAAGAGAATCAAATTACGTGCCTTTGCTCCTCTTTCTCAGTACCAAAGCAGCCACCAAGTCTCCTTTTCATGGTCCTGTAAACACACAAAAACACTGAACTGAAAGTTCAAACTTTAATTCTGGAGACAGATAATAGTAATGTGGAAGAACACATTCATGATGCTTAGAAAATTTTTCTTTGAACATTTACTTATCTCCTTGCATGCTATAATCCCTAAAGGATAAAGGTTTCTTTTTCCTCCTTCCCTTTTCTCTCTTCTTCTTCTCCTAGCCAAAAACAAAAACAAACTTTTCTTTGAAAACTCCTTATCTAGAAAACTTACAGGTAAATTTTTCAGTGCCTAATTTTTTTTTAAGGCTAAACTGAGCCCTCCCTCCATCATGCTCTGTTTGTACCATATGGTGACAATGTTAACACCATTATGAAACATTGTTTTCATGATTTCGTTGCGTCCTACTCATTTTTCTATCTTTTGTGCCCAGTGCAATACATGTTGTTGTTGTTGTTATGGTCGGACCCGATTCATAGCGACCCCTCCTTGCTTTTCCGAGGCAGTATCTCTATGGAAGTAGATTGCCCAACCTTCCTTCTGAAGAGTGGCTGGTGGGTTTGAACCACCAGCCTTCTGGTTAGCAGTCAAATGCCTTAGATTCTACACATTTTATGCTGCCCTAAGCCTGCTAACCAGAAGGCTGGTGGTTCAAATCCACTAGCCACTCCTCAGGAGGAAGGTTGGGCAATCTACTCTCTTAGTGATACTGCCTTGGAAACCCAAGGAGGGGTTGCTATGAGTCGGGTCTGACTCGAGGGCACGTAACAACAACAACAAAGCCTTGGGTCTTGGGGCAACATAAAATGTACAATTGTTACCAAATGCCAGCCAGCTATAGTAACCACTCTTCCCTTAATATACAAAGGTGTTCTAAACTTCAGTTCCATAGATTATAGAGAGTACATTCTGATTCCAAAGATTTCCTTGAATTATTTTTACAGCAATCTTTGGCTCTGAGCTTTTGCACCCACTAAAATAGTTCTGTTTTAGGATCCGTTCACCATAGTATTTAAGTTACCTTTCTACCAAACTGTGTTAACCTTAAAATAGAACAAATTACCATTTCTTTATTTCCATAAACTGTGACTTTCACATGTTTAAAGGACTTTACTGAAGGTGCACATGAAGGACTTCACTGTGAGAAATTTGAACCGAGAATTCATTGTTGACACTTTTTATTCCCAAAAAATGTTACACTAGCCCACTGCAGTGTTGCTAGGTTCTCCTTTTCTCTCCAGTTTCTCTTCTCCATTTTATCTTCTGGACGTTTTCTCCTTCCATAGACTCCCTGGGCATAATATTTTGGCATTCCATATGGTGAGGGAGGTCTACAGTGGAAGGGCTGAACACTACCACTTGAGTTCCAGGATGGAGGAGTCATACCTCTATAAAATTTGATTGTAATATAAGAACAAATACTTGTGAAAGGCTGACAACTAAAGTAAGTATTTGACCTGTTCTCACTTATTATAATGAAATTTACAAATGCTAAAGGTTTTATACCTTTTGAGCTTCCATGTGCTTTCTTCCTCCTACTCACCCACCCCTGTTTTTTTTTTTTTTTTTTTTTTTTTAATTTAAATATTTGGCCATATTTGAAGCTTTGAAAGTTTTTTTTTTTTTTTTCCATTGTGATTTGGGTGAAGATTTACAGAGCAAATTCACTTTCCATACAGCAGTTCACATATGCTTTGTCTCATGTCATTGACCACAGTTGAGCACAATGCAACAGCTCTCCTCCCATTTCCTCCCCATAGTTACCTCTTCCCAGTGTCCATCCCTCCATACACTCCTGGCCCCTGACCTGTCTCCCTGTGCATAAGCAGCCCTTCTTCTCTCATGATTGTTCTCTCCAAAGAGTGTATCTACTTGGGGTAAATGTTCAACTCATACGCCTGTATTTTGTTTGGCTGTAAACCACAGGTGTGGGTTCAATTCCAGACCTGAAGGGCAGCTATGGGCCATAGTTTCAGTGATTCCACCAGGCTCTATCGGACCAGCAAACCTGGCCCCCACCATCTTTTTTTTTTTTTCCCCTCTAAATGATTTTGAGTTTTGTTCCACATTGTTCTCCCTCTCTATCAAGGATCTCCTCATAGATCCCCTTCCAAGTGGATGACAGTGGTAGC
>NW_006921816.1:3596896-3601256 GCF_000298275.1 Orycteropus afer afer | reverse complement strand
ATGTTGTAAGAAGGGACCATTCCCTGGTGAAGGATGTCATGCTTGGTAGGGTGGAGGGTCGACGAAAGAGGGGGAGGCCTTCAAGGAGATGGATTGATACGGTGGCTGCGATGATGGGCTCAAGTATAGTAGGGTTCGTGGGGCTGGTGCGGGATTGGGCAGTGTTTCGTTCTGCTGTGCATGGGGTTGCTGTGAGTCGGAAATGACTCGACGGCACTTAACAACATAACAACATCACTCATTTGTGAATTTGTCATACTGTGGTGACTTGTGCATTGCTGTGGGGCTGGGCTATACTACTGGTTTTTCAAATACCAACAGGGTCACCCAAGGTGGGCAGGTTTCAGCAGATCTTTCTGACTAAGACAGACTTGGAAGAAGAGAGAGGCCATCTACTTCTCAAAGTATTAGACAGTTAAAACCTTATGAATAGCAGTGAAACACTGTCTTATATATTACTGGAACACTTTATGAATAACCCTGAAACATTGGTACAGTACCAAAAGATGAACTGCTCAGCTCAGAAAACACTCAAAATATGACAGGGAAGAGCTGCCTCCTCAAATTAGTGTCAACTCTAGTGACATGGATGGAGTAAAGCTTTTGGGACCTCTGTTTGCTGATGGGACCCAACTCAAAATGGGAAGAAACAGCTGCAAACATTCATAATTAGAATGTGGAATGCATGAAGTATGAATGTAGGAAAATTGGAAGTTCTCAGATATGAAATGGAAGAAAGATTGGTATCTTAGGCCTTAGTGTACTGAAATGGACTGGTTTTGGTCATTTTGAATCAAACAATCATATGATCTACTATGTCAAGAGTGATAAATTGAAGAGGAATGGCATGGCATTCATCATCACAAAGCATGTTTCAAGATCTATCCTGAAGTACAATGCGGTCAGTGATAGAACACTATCCATAAGCCTACAAGGATGATCAGTTAATACAATTATTAATCAAATGTATGCATCAATCACTAAAGCCAAAGACAAGAATGTTGAAGATTTTCACTAACTTCTACAGTCTGAAACAGATCAAAAGTGCAATCAAGATGTGTTGATTATTACTGGTGACTGGAATGTGAAAGTTGGAAACAAAGAAGAATCACTGGCAGTTGGAAAACATGGTCTGGGTGAAAAAATGGCAATGGAGATAACATGACAGAATTTTGCCAAACCAATGACTTATTCATTGCAATTATCATTTTTCAACAACATAAATGGCATCTATACATGTGGACTTCACAGATGAAATACACAGGAATCAAATTGACTACATCTGTGGAAAGAGGTGATGTTGAAGCTCAGTATCTTCAGCCAAAACAAGGCCAGGTGCTGACTCTGGAACAGATCATCAATTGCTCATACGCAAGTCAAAGTTAAGCTGAAGATGATTAAAACAACTCTATGAAAGTCAAAATATGACCTTGATTATATCACACCTGAGTTCAGGGACTATCTGAAGAACAGATTTGAAGCATTGTACACCAATGACGGAAAACCAGATGGGATGACATCAATAGCATTATATATGAAGAAAACAAAAGGTCATTCAAAAGACAGAAAGGGAAGTAAAGACAAGAATAGATGTCAGAAGAGACTCTGAAACTTGATCTTGAGCAGAGAGTAGCTAAAACAAATGGAAGAATGACAAGATAAAAGCACTGTGCCATAGATTTCAAAGACCAGCTTGAGAAGACAAAGCCATTAATTATAATAAAATGTGCAAAGACCTGGAGTTAGAAAACCAAAAAGGAAAAACACATCTTGCATTTCTCAAGCTGAAGAAACTGAAGAAAAGATTCAAGCCTCGAGTTGCAATATTGAAAGATTCTATGGGCAAAATATTGAATAAGGCAGGAAACATTAACAGAAGATGGAAGGAATACACAGAGTCACTGTAGAAAAAAAAATTGGTTGATGTTTTTAGTGGTTATGGTTTTTTTGTGTCAACTTGCCTAGGCCTGGTTGAGTGGCTGGGCAGCTGGAGGTAGTATTCTCCATGATGAGACTGGTAATCAACTTCATGGTGGAATCTGTGAGCAGCTGAGTAGCTGCCTTTGGGTATGTGGTCTGCTTCCTGTATATAAGCAGCAGCTTTGGGAATGGTGTCTACCTTATGGCACTTTGAATCCTGCATGTAGCCGTGGCATTGTTCAGCAGCCTCCCATGCTCTTCTGACTTTGGGATTTACAATGGACTTGAATTAATGGCCTGCCATGTGATTTGGTAATACCGGGACTGTGCCTTATTACTTAACAACCTTGGACTTGTCAGCCTTAGCAGCCAGCAGCTGTCTGAGTGAAGAAAAGCTTCTAGCTTCAATGGGCCGGGAGCTGGATGTAGAGCTGAAGCCCAAGGCAGAGGGGCTTTCACCCAGTCCCTAGAGGCTGGTACTTTGAACTTGGACTTAAAGCCTCCAAACTGTGAGAGAATAAACTCTTGTTTGTTCAAGCCATCCCATTTGTGGTATATTCTTGTCAGAGCAGCACTAGGAGACCAGAACAATATTCATCTATCTGAGGAGGTGGTATATGCGCAAGAACCAAGGTGTTGAAGGAAGAAGTCAAAAGTGCATGGATGCAATTGGCAGAAAACAAGGCTTCAGGAATTAAAAGAATACCCACTGAGATGTTTCAACAAAAGGTTGCTATGCTGGAGGCATTTAGTCATTTATGCCAAGAAATGTGGAAGGGAGTTACCTGGCCAAATGGCTGGAAAAGATCCATATCTGTACCCATTCCAAAGAAAGGTGATCCAAGTGAATGTGTAAATTATCAATCAATATCAATATCACGGGGAATATTTTTCAGCTCACTAATGCCAAGGATATTGATCTTTTTGCATTCCATTGCATTTTTCACAACTTACAATTTTCCTAGATTAACATTTTATTTATTCCACTTTCCTATTATTAATGGATGCTTGTTATTATTTCTTCCCATTTTGAATCATGTCTCATCAGCAAATGGAAATCATGAAAGCTTCACTCCGTCAATGTCATTAAGGCTGACTCTACTTTGAGGAGGCAGCTCTTGTGTAGTTGTATTTTGAGTGTCTTCTAACCTGAGGGGCTCATTTTATGGCACTATGTTAGACAATGTTTCACTGGTATTCATAAAATTTTCTGGTAATATATTGGACAGTATTTCTTTACTATTCATAAGGTTTTCAGTGGCCAATTTTTTCAGAAGTGAGTAATCTGTCCTTCTTCCCCTTTTGTCTTAGTTAAGAAGCTCCACTGAAACTAGTCCACCATAGGTGTCCCTTCTGGTGTTTGAAATGTCAGTGGCATAGCTTCTAGCCTCAGAGCAACACACAAGCCATCACAGTATGAAAAACTGACAGATGAGTGATAAAAGACAGAAGATGTAAAGCAGTAAAACAAACAAATAAATGATACAGAAAAGGGTAGAGGTTTATTTATGAATAAAGCGTGTGTATAAGATGGGGAAGTTACTTAGTAATTAGTAGGATGATAAGCAAGGTGGGAGAAAAAATAAGGACATACTGGTTGAGGTTAGATCCAATTCCAGAGATAGAGTTTGGATGGTGTTTTGTGTGGAAGTAGAGAAAGTTGCTATTTCAAATAATCCAATGTTGTAACCTCTTAGCAACTGCATTACAAAGATCCTAACATTTAGAGAGATGGGATCTGAGGTTTGAGTGTTGTGAATCAGGAAAATAATGAAGCAGTTACTGGGCAAGACTCACATGGGGAACAGGGCTAGAATAAACATGAAGGTGTCACTGGCTTCAACATTTGGAATTTATTTGTGTATCAAGTTTCTTCCATAGAGCATTTGTTCTAAAATTTTAGTGTGGAGCAGAATCCATGGAGGACTTGATAAAACACAAATCAGTGGGCCTCACTGTCATTTGTGATTCAGTTGGTCCTGGAAATTTGTTGTTAGTTGCTGTGGATTCCAATTCATGGTGACCCCATGTATGCAGAGTAAAATTGCTCCATAAATTTCTAACTATGAATTTGACCAATTACTTATCCCTGGTCCTATTCCTTCTCTCCACTTGCATGCTATCTGTAATAAATTTAATATATGCATTTGGATATACTTGTATCCTTATAAAACCTGTGATGTTGTTTTGTAACATGTACTAATGCTAATTTGTTACATCAGCAAATAACAATATACACAAATACAGAGGACACATACCTCAGGACATATTGAGGATGAAACAAAATAAAAAAAGAATGTATCTTATATTGACCAAATAGGATACAGCATCATGAATGGAGTAAAACCAAAAAAAAAAAAAAAAAAAACCCGCACTCTGGTATGATCTATGGAAAGTACTTTTTATTATGTATAAGCACATCTTAAATGTGTAGCAAATA
>NW_006921816.1:3589576-3596796 GCF_000298275.1 Orycteropus afer afer | reverse complement strand
AAAAAAAAAAAAAAACCCTCACTGCCATGGTGTCGGATCTGACTCATAGCAACTCCTCCTTGGGTTTCCAATGTGGTATCACTATGGAAGAAGATTGTCCAATCTTCCTTCTGAGGAGTGGCTGCTGGGTTTGAACTGCCAGCCCTCTGGTTAGCAGTCAAATGCCTTAAGCACTATGCCACCAGAGCTCCCATGAGTGGAGTAGTATGATTAAAATGCTACACATGCATTAAAAATAAATAACACACTTAATTTTTTAAATCAAAATAAATAAATAAAAGATACTATGAGTCTATGTTATTGACATGTAAATATAAGGATAAATACTGGTAAACGAAAAAAATGTTACAAAAGAGCATCTATCTGTGTATACTCGGGATATCAAGAAGCATGTTTTTAAAAATATTTATTTTAATTATCTTTCAATGTGAATTTATTTATTTATATTTTTACACTTAAAATATTTTAGAAGGACTGTATAATGTATATTTTTTACAATCAAACAGATAATAAAAGCTATTTTCTTCTTTTAGAAACTAAAGTAAATGTTTAATAGTTATCTAAGATGTTGGGAGTCAGTTGCTTGTCCATTGTAAAATGCATTCAAAAACAATGATAAGACTTAAAGTGCAGAAAGTCATTCTCCATTGCACACACAAAAAAAATGTTCAGTATTTAACTACCCTACTCAAAATGGAATAGTGTTTCTTTTGGAAAATATTGACATTAATATATTTTAATCCATAAGAGGCTATTACATGACTTTTTTTTTACTGTCATAGTAATGTGTTGAGGGAAATTTTTTGAAAACATATAGTAAGAATTATGATATTTCAAAAAGCTGTAGACTATTTTATTAAAAATTTGCTTACATCTTGACATTTGGGGAATTTGGCATAAATGTGGTAAATGAGTGAGTGGGATAAAGCTCATATTAGTTTGTGAACATGTAGGGCTATAATGTGTTCTTTATTGAAAGAAAGTAAGTCATAAGAATGAGATCTTTCTATTAAAATCAGCAGTGTGAACCCAATGGAGCAAATGGATGGATAAACTGAAAAAGCCTTAAGCATTAAATTACCCAGTTGGGTAATTCCGGCCAACTATAAGAAAATGGAAGCAATAGCACTGAGTTAGCTTCTGAAACTATAAATCTTAGTGGTGGAACAAAAACGGTGAGCTTCTGTCATCCTTAGCTTCCTTAATGGACACAATTTATTTTATGTGGACTCCTGGCTGAATGGTGCTTTAAAGGCAAAATAAGGAGATTATATGTGGTAGTGGGATGACATGATTACCCTAAGAGTAGCTGTGCTAAGGCAGTCTAGTGGCAATTAAATACACTGGCTTTGGGATTAGAAGATCTGGTATCCTGCCTTTATATCTTAGTAGATGTGTGCCTTTAGTTTTTAATCTCTCAAGGGACTATAATAGTCCTCTGTTGAGGTATCTTTACCTACCCTAATAGTTGTTAAAGAAAATTAGATAAATTATGTGAAGATAGTAAACTTTAACAGATTATTCAAATGTAATTTGTTATTATTTTAATGTTCCAAATTAACTTGATAGCATGTTAAGTGATATAATACATTTGATGCAGCAATGAAATTTGCTTCTAGTCTTAGTCCTATCAATAATTAACAGTAAGAGGATAGAACAGTTACTTGGCTTACATGTACCTAGGTTTCACAAAGGCTAATTAAGAATACCATCTTATCAGTATACTCTTAGGGCACAGGGACAACATGAGCAAAAATAAGACGTGTGTGTGTGTGTGTGTGTGTGCAGTCATGTGCTGGATAACATTCATTCAGGCAACATCTGACCTAATATATGCCCATGGCCCTATAACTTTTTAAACTCCCACCCTCCCAAAAGAAAAAAAAAAAAAACACTACCATTGAATCAATTTTGACTCATGGCAACCCTAAAGGACAGACTACAACTTTTCCCAATGGCTTTTAAAGCTGTAAATGTTTACAGAAGCAGACTGTCTCATCTTTCTCCTTTTAGTTACCAGCCAAAGGCTTTAACCACTGAGCCACCAGAGCTTCTTAAGATTGTAATAGAGTTTAGAAATCTAAGATTATATTAATAGAGTTCAGAAAGCCTGACAAACAACACATGTATTTCATGTCTGTTATATACAAAGTGCTTCTGCTGCCAATATATAATGATACAGTACATATATAACCTATAATATGTATGTATGTCTTGATAGTCATAATAAACATCTATGTTACTGGCTTATGTACATACTTCATGGTACTTTCTATGTAAAAAATTTACCAGGTAACAGTGTATGCTTCATTTGTAGGAAGCAGAATCCATTTTTTTTTTTTTTTTGTATTGCTTATTTCTTGGGTGTTCTAATGTTATCTGTCTGTTTAATTTTCTTTTGAAAAATATTACTGGGAAGTGCGTCCTGGCTTCCAAATGCTGCAAAACCAGAACTAGTGATAGCAGCAACAAGAAAAAATGAAAAGTATTGGATTGGAAGTGAAACAAAGTTTATCAAACAACACAAAGATGGGAAATCAGTGAATGTTATTGCTGGTGATTTAGACATGTTGTACTTGACAACTATAATGATCCTTAAAAACAAAGAAAAAATTCTCCAAGCAATTAAAGGACCAGCTCCACTGAAATCTACAAGACTAACAAAATGCAAGACAGACCTATATCAGATATGGAGAAACTGTTAAGGATGTGGGTTGAGGATCAAACACAAAAGTGAATCCCTCTCAGCACGTTGATAATCAATGTTAAATCATGAAACTTGTTCAAGATGTTTGAAGAAAAAGTAGGACTAGACAATGACAGGGTGTTCACATAACACCCAAATCACATAATGTCCTATTTCACAGAACATATTGTAGACATTAAGTGACTCATAACTGTGGGTATACATATATCTATATTTCTCCTCTTCAAGGTCTTGGGTAAGTTATGTAATTTTTTGGAGATTTTGCAGCTATAAATGTGAGTTGTGAAAATAGATGACTGTTAAAACTTAATTGTCTTAGGTTCTTAGTGTTTCTGTAACAGAAATACCACCAGTGGGTAGCTTTAATGAACAGAAATTAATATTCTTATAGCAAGAAGCTAGAAGTCAAATTCAGAACAGACTTTAGGGAAAGGCTGTCCCTCTCTGTTGGCTCTGGGGGAAGGTCTTTATCTCTTTACAGATTCTGTTCCTGGATTCCTTGGCATTTTACATGTGGAGTGGCAGCTATTTTCCATTATCTGTGCTTCCTTGCTTCTGTGCTAATTTGCAATTTTTCAATCTCAAAAATGATTGGTTTAAAACACTCCCCACTGATATGAACTCATTAACATAATAAAGAAAACCCTATTCCAAAATAGAATTAATTCCTCAGGTATAGGATTTACAATACATAATTTTGGGGCACGCAATTTAATCCATAACATCTGCCCTATGCCCATTCTTCAAATTTGTGCCCTTTCCGTATACAAAAACACATTCACCCTATCACATTGCCCAAAAGGTCTTAACTTATTCCAGAATCAAGTCTAAATTCTAAATCTCATCTTCTAGATCATCTAAATCAAGTGTGAGTGAGATTTCTGTGTTTTCTATCCTGGGGCAAAACTCCTTTCCAAAACTCCTATGAACCTAGAATACAAATTATCTGTTTCCAAAGTACAATGGCAGAACAAATACAGAGTAGACATTTCCATCAAAAGTAAGAGAAAGCATGGGAACAAAGCAAGCCCACAGCCCAGCAGAACAAATATCATAAGCTCTTAACCTTGAAAATAATCTTCTGTTTTCTTGGACTATTTGGACAATGGATTGGGTATTAGTCACATTTTCTGGATTCTGGAGGGAGACCTGTTGTTCCTCAGCATCAGCCCCACTTTTCAGGCCCACTGGGATGGCAACTCTGCTTTCTTGGTTTTGGGAGGCCCCATTCTCCTAGTGCATCTCAATGAAAATTCCAACCCCTTTCCCCAGGCAGATTCATTCTCCTGGGCATGGTAGACCCACTCCCTCTGCTTCGGGCAATGGCCCCATCCTCTTGGCCCACCTAAATGGTAACTTCACATTTCAGAACCAAGGTGGTATAGAGCTGGTTCTTTCAAACTTAGGGGCTTGTGGTTCTATCCTTATAAAATGGGGAAGTTGTGTCTACTTTTTGAAACCAAGGCAGCCCTGTTTTCTCTTTGTCATCTAACAGTTGTGCTGATTTCCAAACTCCTTCTGAGATGGTAGGAGCTCTGGTAGCATAGTGCCTAAGGCACTTGACTGCTAACCAGAAGGCTGGCGGTTCAAATCCATCAGCCACTCCTTGGAAGCAAGACTGGGCAATCTATTTCTCTAGTGACACTGCCTCAGAAACCCAATGAGAGGTCACTATGAGTTGGGTCCAACTTGATGGTACTTAATAACAGCAACAACATCTGAGATGGTGCCTTCCTTTGCTTGGGGGACAACATATGTTTGCAGAAAAGTTGCTCCATTGATTTGCTATCTGTCTGCAGAGTTCCCACCAGCTTGCCTTCATTTTTTACTGTTTCTGTCCCTTTCTGCTGTGGTTTTTAAGTAGATCCATCAGTCACAGGCATAATCTCTTGAACAAAAGATTGAGCAGCGAAACTCTTGGTAAAAGTTTTTCTAGAAAATGTTTCCTAAGTTTGTACAGCAGAATTTTCCAAGTCTTTAAGATTTTCCAAAGTCCATTTTTAAATCTATCTCTTTCTTTTCACATATCTGGGCCACAAACTTAGGTCAAAGCAGTATCTTAAAGAAATGGCATTGAACTCACTTAAAAGACAAAAAGGCAGTCAATAGGGAATGCTTTTGAAGGTACTGGATGGTGATTTCTGCAGCAACATCAAAGAAGCTATTATAATTATGTTTCTTATAAACACTTTTCCAAAATTTGCATGTGTGTTTCTTCAGGAAAATAAACTTTTCAAAATTAAAATTAATAGGTGTTCTTTAATCAATTGTGAACAAAGATAAATTGATATGACTGACTATTCTGACCAGTCAATATGAATATGTGAAAAATATTAATTTGACAAAATCATTGACAAATCTGGGGACAAGAAGGTCTAAAATAGAAATTATAATAATACTTCTGTTTATTAATATGATGTATGTATGTATCACTATAACACTTTCTCTTTCCTCAAAATAAATTGATATAATTTAAAAGAAAAAAAATAATGAAAGAAAGCCATACTTACGTAACTAAAGAATGTAATGATGACAATGTATGTTCAAATATAGAATATCTATAGAGATAAAATCTATTTAAAAAGGATCAAATGGAATTTTGTAGTGTAAATATACAAAATCCCAAATGAAAAAATGACTAAATGGGGTCAATTGTAGATTTGAGTTGGCAGAAGAAAGAATCCATGAAGTTGAAGATAGATTAACAGAGATTATGCAATCTGAAGAACAGAGATAAAAAGAATAAACAGAAATAGACAGAGACTCAGAGAAATATGAGACACAATTAAATACACTAACATGGGTACTCTTCTTCAGTCTTCCATACTCATTGTCCAGCTTTCATCGTTGTTGTTGTTGTTGTTATTATTGTTGTTATATACCGTTGAGTCGGACCTGACTCATAGCGACCCCTTCTTGGGTTTCCGAGGCAGAATCACTACAGTAGTAGATTGCCTCATCTTGCTTCTGAAGAGTGGCTGGTGGGTTTGAACTGCCAACCTTCTGGTTAGCAGTCAAGTGCATTAGGCTACCAGAGCTCCCATACGAAGCAATTAAAAATATCATGACTTGGGTTAGGCTTCTCTTAGCCTTCAAAGTCACATGTTTGTTTCTGAACACTTTAAAGTGGTCTTTTGGAAAAGATTTTCCCAGTGAAATGCAACGTCTGATTTCTTACCTTCTGTTTTAATGGTTATTGATTGTGGATCCAAGTAAAATGTAATTCCTGACTTCATTCTTTTCTCCATTTATCGTGATGTTGGTTATTGATACAGTTATGAGAATTTTGGGTTCTTTATGTTTAAGTGTAATCCATACTGAAAACTGTAGTCTTCAATCTTCATCAGTAAGTACACCAGTAATTTGGACCTATAAAATATAGAAATTAATATATTTGACAATAAAAGCACAAAGGAGATGGGTGAAAATAAAGAGTAAGGAGTTAACACCAGCTGGTAACTCAAGTCCACAAAAAGAAAGGTTTTATAAGAAAAAGTAAATAAGAAAAATACTGTAACAAAATCTATAAATATATATGTGGTAGTTAAAGTTGTATGTCAACTTGGCTGGGCCTGGTTGAATGCCTGGGCAGCTGGTGGTAGTCATCCTCATGATAAGACTGGCAATCAACTCCATGATAGGATCTACCACAAGCAGCTCAGTATCTGCTTTAAGGATGTGGTCTGCTTCCTGTATATAAGCAGCAGCTTTGGGAATAGTCTCTAACATATGGCACACTTGAACCCTGCATACAGCTGAGTCATTGTTCAGCAGCCTGCCATGCTCTGCCGATCTTGGGACTTTTAATGGAATTGAATGAATGGCCTGCTATGCAGTTTGGTAATATCGGCACTGTGCCTTGTTTCTTGTTGACCTTGGGTTTGTCAACCTCAGCAGCCAGCAGCTAAGTGAAGAAAAACCTGCAGCTTCAATTGGCTGGGATCAGGAGGCAGAGCTGAAGCCCAAGGTTGAAGGGTTTTCACACAGCCCCTAGAACCTGCCACTTTGAACTCGGACTTAAAGCCTCCAAACTATAAGAGAATAAACTCTTGTTTGTTCAAGCCATCCCATTTGTGGTATATTCCTGTCAGAGTGTCACTAGGTAACCAGAACAATATGCTTGCTCTACTCTCTTCTGTCATCTTCTTTCTAAGAAACATTATTTAAAGTAGTAATTATGATAATGCATTTTTAGGTTAGAAAAGTAAATAGACATAACGTGTAAAACAATATTATCATATAAAGGAGGAAGAAATGGAGCTAAATTGGAGTATATTTCTATATGATTGGAATTCAGTCAGTATAAAACAAAATTAATTACATCCTGGTAAATTGGGATATATATGAGCTAAACCAAAAAAATCAAACTCACTGTCATTGAGTTGATTCCGACTCATAGTGACCCCTTCTTGGGTTTTCAAGTCCATATCTCTATGGAAGTAGATTGCCCAGTCTTCCTTCTGAGGAGTGGCTGGTGGGTTTGAACCACCAGCAGTCAAATGCCTTAGGCACT